>NC_081413.1:195106142-195206142 GCF_030272615.1 Cryptomeria japonica | reverse complement strand
AAATATTTTAAACCAATCAGAGTGTAGATAAATATTTTTAATAATATCTTAAATTCAAAAATATAAATATCAACTTTATAAAGACCAGTTTTCTTTTAAAAGTAAAAATAATAATCACTTTTGATTGGTGCAAACTAATTGATTAAATTGATTCAATGAATGGAAATACACATTGAGTCTTAGAACCTCCTTAAATTTATATCTATATCTCTCTCACTCACACAAACACACAATCCATCCTTTTTCTCCCTCCCTATCTCTGTTCTATCTCACTATATCTAGGTATTATAGACTCCTCTTCATCTCTCCCACTCTCTCCATATCCCTCTCTACCTCTCCATATACCACTTCCTATATCTTTATCTTTCTATCTCTCTGTATCCACTCTCTAATTCTCACCATATTTCTATCTCTATTTCTTCCTCTTCCTCTTTCTCACCCCCTCTATATTTTACAAGTTATATTTACTCTCTAGATCCTTTCAATCCCTATATATATGTTTATATCCTTATATATCACTCCTCTCCCTCTTTCTATCTTATCTATCCCTATCTTCCCATAACTCCCTCTTTTTATATTTCTCTACTTATACTCTTTAATGTATATAAACACACTCCATGTTCCCCCTCCCCTCCCTCTATCTCTATCTTTCCCCCTCTTTATCTCTCATGCTCTCTCTAAAGTCTAAACCTTTCTCTCTCTATTACATGTCTTTACCAACTCCTTTCTCTCACTCTTGCCCCCCTCTCTCTCATTTTGTCCACATCTCTTGCATAATATTTTTCTATATTTCTCTCTATCTCTTTTCGGCTCGTCTATTTAACTCTTTCTATACATATATCTCTATCTCTTGCTATCCCTCTCTATCTATCTATATCATTTTCCCCCACTCTCTCTCTTTCTAGGCCATCCCTCTCTTTATCTTACCCTCGTCTCAATTTCTCCCCATCTCTCCCTCCCTCATTCACTCCCTATACCCCTATTTATCTATTTATCTCTACCTCTCTCCCTTTTTATTCCTGTACATCTCTATATCTCTCTCTTTCTCTTCCAATATATATATCTATTTCATGTTAAGTTAAAATTTATTTTATTATGAATAAGATACAATTTGGAAAAGTTCGATTTTTGGCAGATCTGATATAGCGAAAGTGCGAATTTTGGTGACTCCCGACATAATTAGTATGTCAGGTCACGATCCGCCAGGGGATACCACTGGCATCACAGGATGCGTGGGATATTCTAATACTGGTGAGGTGGCAGGAAATAAGGATGATGACTCAGCGACCATACAAGTTACCAGGTGTGATCCACCCTTAATCTCTAGCCCTAAATTTAATATACCGTTTAAATTTTTGGCTGCTTCAGTACCCCATAGTATTAATTCATCTGCTACGAAATCAATCCAAAATGCCACCAACAATGTGTCAAAACTGAGCCCAAACCTTGGCAATAAGCCGAGATCTTTTCTGGAGGCGGTTGCTAAATCTTCTCCTGCAATCGCTTCTAGTGCTCGATTCGCCAAACCTACGCAAAATGAAGTCACAACAAATGGTAAGCATCCTGGGGACCCTTCTGCATTTCATGTTACTCCCAATCTTCAAATGTTGAATGAGATTATTAAGGAAAAAGAAAGGCTGAGTGACACAGCCATTTTCTTCTCTGTGGTTGAAATTGATAAAGTGCCTGCCAGAAAATTTTTAGACGACTGGTTTTATAATTATTGGAACTTAAAGCTTGGTTATCAAATCTCGTTTTGTAGGTAGATTCAGAAAGGATTATTTGTTGTATTTTTTGTCAATAACGATTCTCAAGAGGTTGTGCTAAAAAAAGAGTACTGGACAGTCGACAACACCACATTTAGGGCTCTAGCTTGGAATGCAGAGGCTAACCTTGATGAGGTGGTTTCTCTTTCGGCTCCAAGATGGGTCCTCATAAAAAAATTTCCTCCTTTCTTATGGCATTTTATACCTCAGCTGGTTGAACCTCTAGGGAAATTCCTAAGAATGGATTATTCTGCTCAGTTAGTCCCGCATTTAGATCCAAGGGTTCTTATTGCTCTGAAACCTGGTCAGGATCTACCCAAAGAAATTAACATATCCATTGTTAATGAGAAAATTTCCTGCCCTATTGAAACCCTAGGTGGTTTGAATGCATGTTTTTTATGTAGGAAAGAAGTGCATCTTAGGAAAGATCGCCCGATTATCAGAAATAAAAATCAAAAAGTTATTAACCCTTTTAACCTCCCCATTTCTAACCAGCCGATTCCACCTTCCTCTGCTAAAACTAATCTTGTGCCTTCCCTAAATTCTCCCTCTCAATCTTTCCCCTCTCTGATACAAACAACGGTCTCTCAAAATGTGTCATTTACCAGCATTGTGGATATAGATGGTTTTCAAACTGTTACAAAAAAAAGGAAGAATTGGTCGAGCAAAAAGGACTCGGCCCCTAATATGCTTCTTATATCCCCTCCTTCAGCAACTAATATGATTACTAATGATGTTGCCAAACTCTCTGCCTCCCCTCTGATTTTTCCTAAAGCTCCCACCAAACACACTTCCTCAAAACAAAACCCCCTTGTGAAAGATTTTAAAGAGATTACGGATGATTTCATAGTTGAAGTCATTCCGGCAACCCTTGTCGCTAATAATCAGTTTTTGGAGTTGGAGGCTTCCTCCCCTGTTCTGTTAGATAATGAGGACATCCTCACCGCTAGAAGGAAAGGAAGACCTCCAGGATCCAAGAATAAAAACAAGAACAGTAAAAAGAAAAATCAAACAAACTCTGAAGATGCTTCTCCTATGGAGAACATTGTGGGTGTTGAGGCGTCTAATGCTCTAATCATGTCACAATGAATTGTGTTTCTTAGAACATTAGAGGGCTGGAATGTCCTGATAGAAAGTTTATTATCAAGGATTTTATCAAGTCTCAAACTAATATTGACATGATTATGCTGCAAGAAATTAAATCTACTGGATTCAATCTTGAATCCAATCTTAATTTTATTTGGAGAGATGCTATCAAATTCTCCACTAATCACCCTCAAGGTAGGGGTGGTGTGGCGATTCTTCTCAGCCCCAAATGGGGACCTAAGATTAAAAGTTTTGGCTTTTCTCCTTGTAATAGAGCTATTTGGTTAATCTTTAATCATAATGATATGGAATTTGGTGTTTGTTCTGTTTATGCTACCAATGATTATATGGAAAGAAGCTCATTTTGGACTTGGCTCACCTCGCTTCCTAACATTCCCTAGATGTTTGGAGGTGACTTCAATATGGTTGAGAATCAGGAAGATAAAATGGGAGGTCTGCCTTTTTCTTGGAAAGATCAGGAAAGACTTACCTGGAACAACTTTAAAAGAGCTAAATCCCTTTTTGATCCTTTAAGGGGAAATAAGAATAATAATCCTGGCATCTGGTTTACTTGGTGTAATTTTCAGGAAGGTCAATATAGAATCTACTCTAGGCTTGATAGATTCTATCTTAATAGCAATTTCTTTTCTGTGATACCTGATAAAAATAATAACTTGGTGCTTGTCTCCCCTACCACCCTTTCGGATCACCACCCTATCTCTATATCTATTAATCTCGGTTGCTCACCTAATTCTAGTAATCATTTTGACCATAAATTCATTCTTAACACTAGCCTTCTTGAGGTTAATGACATTCTTGCTACCATCTCCATTATTAGACTCATCAATGAGTCCCATTTTCCCTCTCTATCCTATATCCATAGGTGGAATCTTGATGTCTCTGCTTGGCAGAATTTTTTAAAAACTATTGGCCAAAAGAAGGCCAAAGATTATAGGTTTAAGGAATCTTGGCTTAATAATAATCTTTATAATGCTGAGAATGATATCCAAAATAATCTGGATGATCCTTATCTCTATCACCAGCTTGCCCATGCTAAAAATGCTCTCAGAAATCATCAACATTATAAAGCTCTTGGTGCGAAAATTCATTCAAGAGCCCATTGGCTTCAATATGGAGATAGAGGAAGTAAATTTTTCTTTAATCTTATTAAACATAAGCAAGCTAAAGAGTCTATAGATAAACTGCTTATTAACAATCACTTGACTATGGACATAGAGATGATAAAGAATGAATTTGTTGAATTTTATAAAAATCTTTTTACTTCAGAGGATACTCAGGAGGCTAGGGCCCTTAGAGACCAATGTAAGAATCTCATTCCTAATAAGATCTCAGTTGAGGATGCTTCTAATCTTGAGCAACCCTTGTCTCTAGAGGAAATTGAGAAATCCATCAATTCCCTTAATAATGATAGAGCTCCCGGACCTGACGGGCTGTCTGCTGAATTCTACAAGGCCAACATCAAATGGATTAGCAAAGTCTTAATTAATATTTATAATGAAGCCATTGATTCTGGAACCCTGGGTAGGGACATTAATTCTGGTATCATTAAGCTTATCCCTAAGGAGGGTGATAAATCCCTTATTAAAAACTGGAGGCCTATAACTCTCTTAAATGTTTCTTATAAAATTTTGGCTAAGATTATGTCAAACAGGCTCGAGGCCATTCTCCCCAAATTTGTTTGTCCTACCCAAACTAGATTTGTGAAGGGCAGATATATTTTAGAGAATATTGTTACCATCTGGGAAGCTCTTAACTATGCTAAGCATTCTAATCAAAAGGTTGCTATGTTCTTGCTGGATTTTGAAAAGGCTTATGATAGAATTGAATGGAGCTTTATTAATATGATGCTCCAGGCCTTTGGTTTCCTGTCCTTCTTTTGTGGCATTGTGAATATGTTTCTCAAGGATGCTCATGCTCAAATTGATGTTAATGGTTCCCTGTCTACTTCTTTCCCTTTGGGAAGATCGATTAGACAAGGGTGTCCTCTTGCTCTCACCCTTTTTGTTATTGCTTCTGAAGCTCTTTTTTATATCCTTAGAGACAACACTTTATCCCCAGTTGTCAAAGGTGTCATTCTTCCTAATAATAAAGAGATTATTAACTGTTAGTTTGCTGATGATACTTCTCTGTTTCATGAAACCTCTGAAGACAATTTTGTTGCTATGATTAATAAACTTAATTTCTTCTATAAAATTTCAGGAGCTATATTGTCTCATGCCAAATCTATTTGTCTTGGTTAGGATGATCAACCTCCTAATTGGTTTAATAAATTTGATTTCCAATGGGGTGGCCCCTCTAAAATTGTCAGATATTTGGGTATCCCCTTTTCTGTTGACCCCTCTTTGAAAGAGATGTGGGCTTGGGTTAAGGATAAGATCCATAATAAACTAAATAAGTGGCCCAATAGGTCTCTATCTTTTGTTGGAAGGATCCAAGTCTGCCAAAAAATTCTGTCCTCTTACAACATTTATTATGCCTCTGCTTGGATGTTTAATGACTATCAAGTTATGGAAATCCAGAAGGCTATAAGAAATTATCTTTGGTCTGATGGGAAGGGAAATAAAAAGATGCATTCTGTCAATTGGAAGTGGTGTCATGTTGATAAGCTCCTTGGGGGCCTGGGGTTGAAAGACCCGAGACTTAGCGGTCTTGCTTTGGCCTCCAAATGGATCTTTCATGCCTTGGAGGGAGATGAGCCTTGGAAAGTTTTGATTCGTAACAATATTGAGAGGGGTTATCCTAAAAGTGCGAAATTCTAGAAAAATCTTCCTCTCACTGATCTCATTTGTGGTGAATTTCCTATTACTGTTCAAGGCTTAGCGATCTTTAAATCCATCTGGAAAGCCTAGAACCATGTTAGGCAACTCATCACTAACAAAGCTTGGTGATAAACCTCTTTCTCTTACCCAAGGGTGCTCGCCCAAGTATTGGGCTAACCTTGGAATCAAGCAATTCATTGATATCTTTGAAATGGATAGACTTATCCTTTGGGATGATCTTAAGAATAAGTTTAAACATCCTGATTCTCATAAAAAGACTTATAGTATGATTGGTAAAGCTAGTAAAAACATTCCTTTTCTGTGTCATGTGGACTCTAATAGTTATTTAAAGATAAAATGGCCTGATGGTATTATCATTTCTAAGCTTAAGGCTAAGAATATTTATTCTGTTTTAAATTATAATGTTGATGTTATCAATCATGTTAACAATATTTGGAATACTGATTTGGATATTTCTTCTTGGAAAAAGTATTTTGATTATTTTGGAAAAGCTCCATTGATCCTAAAATTAAATGTTTTAAATGGTTACTTATTCTTAATAAGCTTCCTGCTAGGAGCTCTTTCTCTGATGTTAACTATTGCACCATTTGCAGAACCCTGGAAATGGGAAATCATATTTTCTTTGAGTGCAGTTTTGCTAAAGAGGTTTGGTTAATGTTTGGTATTTCTATCCCTTCTAATTTCAATTTCTTTGAAGTTATTATTGGGTTTATCTCTAATGCTAAAAAAGATATTAACATGTTTTGGGATATTACCTCATCTAGCATTTTATGGCAAATTTGGAAGTGCAGAAATGAAGAAGGGTTTCAAAATATCCCCAGAATGCTTACTGAGTCTTTTCGAAGTCTCACATATTTTAAAATTTTGTCGCAGATTCAGATCACCATGAAAATCAACAAGGCTAAATTCAAAAGGCTGCTCAAGGACGATCATGCTACCTTTTTTGCCAATGACGTTAAGAATGGATATTTCTGGAGGTTGCATTTGGATAATATACATGATTTCAATCAAACTTTCAACAGAATTAGAAAGGAGATTAAAAGAAGACCTCACAATGCTACTAATGAGTCAGTTTACATGCTGAAACAAATTCAAGATCAGAAAAGCATGGTGTGGATGGATGGCGCTATGGGTTGGCTGGCTTGGGTGGACACCTGGGATGATGTGCTTTACTAGTTGTCATAATTTAAGTTATATATGCTGCTGGTTCATTGTAAATACTCTTTTTAGATGGTGTGAGGCTTAGCCTCTGTTCTCTGATACTCTGCGATCTCTTGTATTTTTTATCTCCTTATTCTTAATATAAAAAATAAATTATTTTATTATATATATTAGAATGAAATTCAAATATAATTATTCTGTAATAATAGACTTTTAATAAGACAAAATGTATAAATTCTAATATCTTTTAATTATTATTTGTAATTCCATTAAAAAAAATTAGTTAAAATACAATTTTAACTTAATTAAAAAAATAATCCTTGAAAAAAGGTGAAATAATTAGAATAAATAATAAAAAATAGAATATATAATAAAAGAAGATAATACTGAAAGACATTCTTATCCAAAGAAAATAGTAATAAAATAAATATTTAAATGTAAAATATAATTATTCTATCATAATTAAAATTTAAATTAGACAAATACTTATAGATTAAATTAATTATAATAATTTTTTAATTATTATAAAAAGACATAAATAATTAAAATATTTTTAAACTTAACGAAAAAAAGAAAAAGAAAAATTAGAAATAACTAAATTTGGTTCTTTCTTTTTCAATATTTTTTCTTTTATTTTTTAAGAAACTTAAAAAAGATAGTATATTCTAATAAAAAAAATAATATTAAGAGATATTTTAAATAAAAGTAGGTAATAGTAAAATATAATTTATGTTTTTGCATATTGTTTTTCTAATAAATAATACTAAAATGCATATTTTTATGCCGAACGCCTATATGAAGTGAACCACCTAGTTATTTTTATTCCCATAATCTTGCATTCTTCTCCTCAATTTTGAACCATTGATTTTATAAATAGGTGGTTCACTAAATATAGGAAATGGCTTTGACATTATAATTATAATATAATACAATTTTTTATAATGAAGATATATATTTTTCTAAAAATTATAATCATAATTTAATTTTAACAATTTATATAATTATAATTGTAATAATACAATTAATCTCAAATTTATTTATTAATTTATAGTGTAATATTATATTATTTTTAATATTTATGTAATATTAATTATAATTTGTTTTAAGAAAATAACTATTTATAATTATAAAAGTCAAAATAAACATTTTTTGAATAACTTAAAGAAAATTATTTAAATTTATGATTAAAAGCTATTAAATTATTTTTATATATTAAAATGATTAAAAAGTTATTGATTTTCAAAAAGTATTAAAAAATAGAATGGTTTCAAGAAAATATAAAATATAATTTATAAAGAATACATATAGTGATTAGGTTTATTTTTTAATAGAAATATTTGTTATGCCAAAGCGTATTCTATATGAAGTTTTCCACTCACTTTGTGAAATCAACGATTTAAATTTAAGGAGAAGGCAACAAGAATATAGAATTAATCACAACCACACACTTAAATTTATATTAAGTTAAAAAAGGATAGATTTAATGATAAAAATTAAAATATATATATTTAAATATTAGTAATTAAAAAAAGAATGTTCATAAAGGAAAAAATCTAATAAGAGTATTTATTCCATATTATTTATTTTATTAAGACATTCTATCTTGTTTTCTTAGTTTCTAAAAAAGAAATAGAAAAAGTAGGAAAGTAGATATATAATTAAGTTTCTACAAAGAAAAAAATAATATTTAAAAAAGTAATTAGCTTTATTCTAATTCATCTTTTTTGTTTTCTTTTAATGATTAATTTTCATTAAGTGTAATTTTTTTAAAAGTTATTTATTTCTTTTTTAAGAAATTACAAATAATAATTAAAAATTATTAAAATTAATTTTATTTACAATTATTTGTTAGAGTTAAGGTTTTATTTACTTAATTAATTCAATCATGTTGATTAATTAATTAAGTCACCTTTTCTTTTTTCACTTAATCTAAATTTAGGAAAAAAAATTAGGCATTTAATAATTATTTTATTTCATGCATTCAACCCTTAGGGTTTTCTTTAGGGTTTTGATCTCCTTTATTAAAGGATTGATCTCATTGTAATTAATTAATTCTGGCAAGTTAATTCAATTCTGATTCTTCTTGCAATTGTCTCCAATTATTCCTGTAGTCTCTTGTTTGTAGTTTTTTCTCTTGTACATGGTAGGTATTTGCATGCAAGTGATTATTGGGCACTGTGGAATTCATCAATCATGAATTCTAACATGGTATCAAAGCTCCATACTTGAGGCACCCTATTTGTCAAATTTGAGATTTTCCTTACAACGAGTTTTTTTTTGCATCTTGGGTCAATTTGAATCACAAAATCAACCCTGTGAGGGTTTGAAAATTCAACTTTTTTTGTGATCTATGGGGTACCTATTTTTTGGAGCAATTTGGGTCCAAAAGGACTTCACGGTTGTCTTTAGGAGGCCGATTCAATGAATTTTGATATATAAGTCGATATATTATGGTGCAAGGATCTCAGAGGCAAAAAAATATTATTTTTGGTCGTAGAGGTCGTACCATACGGGCATCAAAAGGGCAATTAAAATATATATATATATATATATATATATATATATATATATATATATATCTATATATATATATATCTATATATATGTATTGTTTTTACCGACGATTCTTTTAGACTGTCGGCGATGGGTCAACAAACCGCCCACAAGCAGTAGTGATTACGAGCATTCACCTATGCACAAGGTACAATATCTTTATTAAATGTTATGAAATACCTACCTAATCAAGTAATTAGATTATCACTTTATTATCTTACTTTCGAAGGGTCATCTTGCCAACCTCTTTGGGTGCAGTCCCCTTTCAAAAGTCACTCTCTCAAAGGACACTAAACAAACATGGTCACTCCACGAGGACCCTATGGCGAAGTAGACAACCATAACACCACTATCTAGAAACAAGTGGTCAAACAAGGACATACTGACTCTTGGTTAACCATAAGGCAAAGACACTAGATGGTTAAGACAATGAAGTCAACATATATCACTTGGTCAAAGGTACCAAATACACCACCACAGAACGACTGAACCACACACCAGAAATAACACCATATAACTCTTGCAAGGAAAGATAATTTCACTAAGGCCGCACTCAGACAATCTTTGAGAAAATCAACATCATAAGAACTTGCAACATCTTTGATTGAAAATTAAATAAAACACTCTTTACCATTCACATCTATTCAATTTCCAAATCAATAATCTGTCAAGGATAAAATTCATGTAAAATATTCAATAGAATAACACATGAATTCCTAATAGGCATTTAATTCATTTCTAGAATATATATCCAAATTAACCAATTTGAATTACTAAATCATGCCTTGATCTTCAAAGATAACTTTATTAATCCACTTAATAAAAATCACATGAAAACCACTATTTTATTTAACATAAAAATTCATTTAATAAAAATTAACTTCTTATCATAAAGGAATTTGTACCGCTAGGGGTACAAGGTTACGCGAGGGTCGTGGCCAACCCGCGGTAGTGCTGCTGCCAACCGGTAGTAGGCCTATCGACCGGTAGTGCTGCTACAACTAATAGTAGCCGCTACTAATGGGTAGCATTGCTACCAATAGGTAGCAGTCCTATCGACTGGTAGTACTGCTACCAATCAGTAATAGTCCTACCGACTGGTAGTACTACTACCGCATAGCAGTACTACTGACCGATAGTACTGCTACCTCATAGTAGTACTACCGACTGGTAGAACTACTACTTGTGGGCAACAAACACTACCAACCCGCGTGGTGAGACTAGCCCGCCACGGGGTAAGGTAAGGTCCACAATAAAATAAATTTCATACTTCCATATCATGGAAAAATAATAAGCCATAAAATCATTTTAACATGAAAATGATTCTTTCTCGGATCTTTTCACGACACACACACACATAGAGGACCAACATCCAAATTTTGAAAGGGATATTTACCAGAAGGGTAAATGGTGAAATAAAATCCCACAAGAACCCCAAAACTTGGGCAATTAGGAACTAGGAAGCACACAACAAACCTATTCTAATTCATTCTATTTCAAATTGAAGAGCAATTTAAGAAGTTGATTTTCAAGAACACAACATACAACAAATAGAGAAATGAATCAATTCTTTTCTATAAGAAAACATATGACTTGAAATTCACAAATCAACAACCACGGGCATTCTTTCTTCCATTCCAATCATTCCACAAGAATTTACAAGGATAATTACATAATTTCAACACACAGGAAGCAAAATAAAAAATTCAAATTTAAATTTAAAACAAGAAGAGATTATCCAACCTTGAACCAAAATAGAAAGCAAAATGATGGAGGAATCCCAATCCTTGCAACCCAGATTGAATTCCAGCTCCTCCTTTAGAATGTTTTTACCATAATTTTCTTCCCAATTTTCTGCCCCCACTATTCCCATGAATTTCGAGGAATATATAGGAAAATAATTTCAACCTAAACTTTCTAGGTTGAAAGTTTTCCCATCCAATCAGATTTAAATTTTGAAAAATTAAAAGCGATCAAATTTACTTTTTTTCCAAAACAATTCTTTTCCAACAATTAAAATGCACAAGTCAAATGGAAAGGTAAAAAGAATTTTTTTAATTAATTTCCTATTTCCAAAATACTTTCTTTCAACATAAGCATTTAAAACTTAAATGGATAGGAAATTATTTATTTCCTTCCACAATATAATGATACAACTATTCACAATGAAATAAGCCAATTTAACCATTTAATCTAGCAAATCATTAATTTAATTAAATCCGTAATCTTAGAGCATAATAATAACTAATTACACCAGCAGAAGAATAGCATCATCTACTCAATTAAATAACCATTTAAATAAATGGAAACATGCACACGAAGGATGATCAAATCACGACTCACAAATGACTAAACCAAAGCACTATGATTCGTATACCAGCTAGACGAGAAAGACAACCGACTGACAACACTCCCACAAGTAAAACTATGGGTCAAGTTAGGGTCCAACAACTATCTCCTCCACTCCCATCAGACATATAAGGCACACTTAGGCCTGTGAAACTAGGTGGAGTCGATACCCCTTACCTACCTGTTACTTGTACCTGCAATGTCCTACACCAAAGAACCACATGTGCATATAGACAAATATATATATATATAGACACGACACACTCACCAATGAAGGAGAGTCATGACGTTCCCTGTCTCACCAAAGTGAGTGAAGGAAAATCATCTCCTCGCATCCCATACATATGCAAACACACAACACATAAATAAAGTATCCCACATATAAGGTAAGAGTGTCAGTACATGATAATGATCCATAAAATAACATTAATCATAAGAATTGAGACACTGCACAAAATTATACACCATAAATCCAGATAAAGCATGAAATAACATCGCATAAAATCTGAATCAATAAACAATAATATTCCACTGAAGTCAATCAAAATCATACAAAAAGAGTCTGAACAAGGAGGGGTACTACATCCTCCCCCCCAAGCCTAGGCTTACTCCTGGAAGCCTAAAACAGATAAGAATAAAGCTCTCTCATCTTCACTACATCTTCCCATGTCATTGAGGTCTCATCACTTGTGTCCCATAGGACCCTTACCTGCTCGATGGTACGACCCCTGAGGGTCAGATCTTGATGCTGAAGAATGCACATGGGCTCCATGGAAAGCTTCCCATCCTCGACCTGCAAAGAATTCCAATCAAGAACATGGGTCACATCAGGATGATAAGGTCAAAGAACAGAAACATGAAAGACATCATGGATGCGGGATAGACTCGGCAGCAAGGCAAGACGTTAGGCAATAGGTCCTATCCTCTCAAGGATCTCAAAAGGGCCTACAAAATGAGGCACCAACTTAGAACCCTTTCCACAATGGACCGAACTCGTCCATGGATGCACTCTAAAGAACACACGGTCGCCAACTAAAAACTAGCGATTGACTCTATGGGCATTAGCATACTTCTTCTGCTTATCCTGAGTAGCAACCGAATTCCCATGAATCTGCTCAACCTGATGCTCCATCTCATGAAGCAAATCCGGTCCTAAACGTACCCTATCCTCCAACTGATCCCAACTCAAAGGAATATGGAAAGGATGTCTATACAAAGCTTGGAAGCAAGATATGCCTATAGAGTTGTGATATCCGTTGTTATAAGAAAAATCCACAAGGCGAAGATATTCCTCCCAACGTGACTTCTAGTCCATAAGATGCATGTGAAGCATGTCCTCCAAGACCTGATTCACATGCTTAGCCTGACCATCTCTCTCTAGGTGATAAGATGAACTAAAGTTCAACTGGGTTCCCAAAGCATGCTGAAGTGAGGTCCACAAGGTTGAAGTAAAGACAGGGTCTCTATCAGAAATGATCCACCTTGGGATCCCATGCAACCTCACCACATCTTCCAAGAAAACACGTGCCACCACTGCTACTGATAAGAAGATCAAATACAAACAAAATGAGCAAATTTGGTCAATCTATCAACAATGACCATGATGGCATCATGACGATGCAAGAAACAGGCCACCCCACAATGAAATCTATGGAAATGATATCCAATTTCCAATCCAGTATCAAATTTGGCTATAAAAGCCCTGCAGGGTGCTGATTCTCTGCCTTCACTCGCTAACATTCCAAGCGCTTGGACACAAAATCAGCAATGTCACATTTTGTACAAGTCCAATGATATATCTATATAAGATCTACATGCATCTTCTTGACACCATGGTGTGCCGAATAAGGTGCATGATGGGCCTCCGTCATGATCAAAACATGAAGACCCTCCAAAGGAGGTACATAGATCCATCCAAGATGTCAAAGAAGATGATTTAACTCAAGAGTATATCCAGAATATCTACCCTCCAATGGTCTTCTAGACTCCACCACGGCTCTAACATCCTGATACCAGGTGTCTTGAGGAAGAACTCCAAGAATTTTCTCACTCAAGTCCACACCAAGGGACATTGTTGCAACCTCATGGTGCTTACGACTCAAAGCATTTGCCACAACATTCTCTTTCCCCTGAATATAATGAACTTCAAAATCATACTCGTAGAGGAATTCCATCCATCTTCGTTGTTGAGCATTCAAGTTAAGCTACATGAAAATATATTGCAAACTGCGGTGATCACTATGTAGCTCAAACCAATGCCCCAACAAGAAATCTCTCCAACAAACCAATGCATGCACTACCACTGCCAACTCCAAGTCATGAACTGGCTAGTTCAACTTGTGATCCTTGAGTTTGCGAGACTCATAGGAAACCACACGTCCATCCTGCATAAGCATCGCACCTATACCTTCTAAAGAGGCATTTGTGCACACGATTAAATCTCTGGATGGATCAGGAACTGCCAAAATCAGAGCACTAACAAGGAGTTCCTTCAAGGTACAAAAATATAATTTGCATTTTCTTTGACCAAACAAACTTCTTCCCTTTCCTTTTAAGAGAAGTAATTGGGTGGCATATCTAAGAAAAGCTCTAAACAAATCAATGGTAGTATCCGGCCAAACCCATGAAACTTCGAACCTCAGAAACATTGGTTGATGCTGGCCAATCAACAATGCCTTGGATCTGAGAAGGATCCATGGATACACCTTCTCCTGAAACTATATGACAAAGATAGCTCACCTCTGACTAGAAGAAATCACACTTCGCCAAATTCGCAAAAAGATGATTCTCCCTCAAGCACTACAATACTTGACCCAAGTGACCCTCATGCTCTTCCATAGATCAAGAATAAATCAATATGTCATCTAAGAACACAAGGACAAAATGGTCAAGGTAGTTGCAAAAAACCCTATTCAAAAGACTCATGAATATTGAAGGTGCGTTCGTCAACCCAAATGGCACCACTTTGAACTCATAGTTACCATAACGAGTAAAAAACGTTGTTCTATGAATGTCTACATCATGAATGTGCAACTGATGATGCCCAGATTTCAGGTCTATCTTAGAGAATACCTTGTCTCCCTTTACCTAATAAAAAAGATCATCTATCTAAGGCAATTGATATCGATTCTGGATGGTTACCTTATTCAACTATTGATAGTCAATGCATAACCAAGGAGAAGCATCCTTCTTCTTAATGAAGATAACCGGCGTACCCCAAGGAGAAACACTAGGACAAATGAACCCTTGGCCAAAAACTCCTCAACCTACAACTTCAACTCACTCAACTCTTGAGTAGTCATCCGATAAGGAGCTCTCGACATAGGCTCCACACCAGAAACCAAGTCAATGCGAAAATATATGTCTCGCTTTGGATGCATACCAAGAATATCCAAAGGAAACACATAAGCATACTCTCGAAGAATAGGGTGACCATCAAGAGTAATTTCTCAACTCTCTTCCTCATCCACATCCTTAAGAGCAACTGCAAAAAGCTGACACCCTTGGTGCATGCACCGCATAAGTTGCATAGCGAAAATCACATGTAAGGATATCAATCACTGAACTCTAATGATCCCCACTCTCCTGCCAAGGTCATCTAAACACTCTACTATCTTCAAATGATAGTCTACAAAAGTGTTGTGAGATGATAACCAATCCATCCCCAACACCACTCCATAGGACCCCAAAGGAATGACTCGAAGGTCAACTGAAGTGACAAAGGGTCCTAGGTCCAACTCACAACTAGGAACGAAGGCATCAACAAACACATGCACACCAGTAGCCAACTCTACTTTCCACCTAACTACTTTCTTAGTAGATAGGAGCCCACACTGGTCCACAATGGATGAAGAAACAAAAAAATCTGAAGCACCGAAATCAAAAGTACAGAGATAGGGATACCATGCAACACACTTGTGGTCTCAATCATGGTACTCTGATACTCAACCTAGCAATCATCCATTGCTGCAAATACTCTATGGGATCTACCTACATCCCCCACTATCGAATCTGATGTGGCTAGCCTCTGACTACCCATCTGGTGAGGAGGCTGAGAGCACTGAGGGACTTTGTGGCCAAACTGACCACAGGTGAAGAAAACTCCTCTAATAGGTCCTCTACTCCTAGATGACTCACTGGGCTACTGAAAGCTCTCCTCACTAGGGGGCTGAGATGCACCCCATGAGGACTACCCTAGAAAGGTCTACCTACCCCTCTTTTAGTTCCTTCTCTTCTGAAACTAGGAGTTGCCACCCGGTTGGCCCTGAGACCGCTTTGATCTCAGCGGCTGTTGCTGCTGCTGCTGCTGCTGACCACCCTTAGCAGGTGCCTAAGGACCCATAAGAGGTGCAAGAGTCTGGGACTGATTCCCTCTACCTCTAGACCCACTAAGAGGATCATTCCCTCACTGAACTCTAGACTGGTCACCATGAGCACGGCTAAGGTTCTTCTCTACTAGCCTGGCTTTCACCATGGCAACCTCTATTGAAGTAGGCTCAAAAAATATCATTCCTCCACTGATGGGGTCATTAATACCCCTCAAGAAGTATTGTACAAGCATAGCCTCATCACTGTGGATCCCAACATACAGTTTGAGCTCATAGAACCTGTGCTCAAACTGATCTACTAACAACCCAAACTGGCGCAAAGTATAGAACTCATCTACTCGCGACTACCTCCATTGGGGTGAAAGAAATCATGCCCTAAATCTCTCCAAGAAGATCTCCTAAGACACAGTGTTAATTCTCATACCTATCCTCTCCTCCTCTAATCTCCACCAAATAGATGCAAAGCCCTCAAGATGCATGATTGTGCATCTAGCCTTGGTGTTGCTACCATATGGATACATGGAAAAACACTGATCTAAATTGATAAGCTAGGTCTCTGCCTCAAGACTGATACCTTTACCATCAAACAAAGGAGGATTGGACCTCATCAAGTCCCTCATGTGCCCCATGATAGCCAGATCCTGGTCCAATGGGACCTCTCTCCTTCTAGGAGATCTCTCTCTCTCTCTGGAATCTACTGCTAGGACTCCACTACCTAGGCATGGATGGGCTGATCCACCTCAGGTCTGGGGCCTAGTCTAGCTAGAACCTTTTGAAACATCTACCGCAGCTCTTCCCTTATAGGAACCTGCTCTCTTGAATGCGGTCCCTCTTGATGAACTGACTGATCTGGATCCACACTGGCATGAGTGGGTGGTGGTGAAGGACTATGGTAGTCAAAACCTTGACCCCGTCCTCCTCCTCTACCTTTGGTGCGACCACCATCACAGACTACGACAACCACTAAAGGGAGAGATAGGAGATAGGTGTCTAGTGGTGGGGTCATGGGTCCTCCACCACCACCAAATAGAGAGGGCTAAAGATCTTGGGGTGGGGACTTTCAGGGCTCAGACTCCATCAAGGCTAGCTGGGTCTGAAGGAGGGAGTTCATCATAGCCTTAGAGGGCTCCCTATGTATCAGTTTTGGTACCATTTTTGCATGATGATGTAGACACCTTCGATTTATTGTGTAGCCACATATATTTTGACATCATTGTATCAAGACACTTATTATTTTGATATATATATGAGATGATTCATCCTTGTGATAGCTATATGCATGTGTACCTATGTGATGCGTCTATATGTTTTATGATGATGATTTTATGTTATGGATGCAAATATGTGCATGATAGAAAGCAATTTTTTTTTTTGTTCTTTTATATTTTTATATGTTATGCAAATGTGAATGTATGAAATGCAGATAAATATGATAGTGCAAATAACTATTTACATGACGAGAATTTAAAATGGGCTAACATGTGTTGTGTGCAGGATATGGTGCAATTGTGATATCTATATGTATGTATGAAATGCTAATATGTAGTAATGCCGGTGAAAACTACATGAAATACAAATATTTTTGGTATGTCATTATACTCAGTCATGTGATAGCAGGCTACACAGACTCAAGAAGGACAATGGAGGTCAATCAAGAAAGGGGGATGAAAGATAGAAGATATGAAAGTGAAAGTGCTATTATCATCATTGAGCTTTATTATGGAAAATAGGTTATGACAATCCAGATATAAGTTCGACCCAGAAAGTCATTGTACCCATTTTCATGGAGATCAAATAGTTGCAAACAAAGAATGCCCTAATTCACACTAGACACACAGTGTCCTCATATCCTTGGACAAGTCATAGTATTAGTAAGAGACAATCCACATAAAGAAAAACAATAGGTGAACATATCCCATCCTCGCCTTTCTAGTCAAAGACATCCTGGAAAAGCTAAAAGACATGTCACCAAAAAGATAAAATCAAAAGAAAACCTAGACTCAACACCAACATCCACTATAGTCTTCAAGTTTAGTGTCTCTTGTCATTTGTATAAGTCTATTTGATTATGGTCATAATGTTTTCATTCACAAAAGGATAGATAGCACTGAACCATAAGTTTGTTTGATTCTGTTGAAAGATTTGATTTTTTGAAGCCCATTGGTGTTTGTGTCTCATTTGAAACTGACCAAATCCAAGAAACTGATACTTTATTGCAAAGAAGACAAAACTTTATTGTGGATTTGTGATGCAAATGTTGCTTTATTGTGGATTGCACGCAGATAGACTCGAGAAAACTCAAAGAAACTATACTCCTCAGAACATGTGATGCTTGTAGTTCCACACCCATCACTAAACTTAGGATTTGTCATAGCCACAGATAGGAGCTAATTTATTATTGATGGAAATGGTGAAAAGAAAGGATTATTATGAATGACTAACCAATCTTAGGTAGATCAATAACAAGCCACGATGGGAATGGGTAAGTTTATTATGGATGGATAGGTTGTGAGTGTGTGCAAAAGTGAAAGGATGAAAGTGACTCTGGAAGGAGGGAGGAGCAATGTCTCTACACATGGTGCCAGTAACCTAGTTTTCACCACGGTAATTGCCTAGGGTGCCACTGAAGTGGTTTTCACCGTTGGATGGATTTATTTCTCTTTACTTGTTTTTCTCCTTTGTTTTTTTTTTTTTTTTTTTTTTTTTGTATTTTTTGGTATTTTTGAATTAGGATATTCTGAAGAGCTATGTGTAAAACCGGAAAAGGTGCATGTTTTTGACTCGATCTTCCAAAGGTTCTTGATCTAGTGTTGAAAGCTTATAAGCACCTGATCCATAGACTGTTGTGATGATGTAAGGACCAAGACAATTCAGTTTGAACTTGCCCTTCTTATCTCTACCTTTTTGATTTTTAGGATTTTCCTTGAGAACTAAGTCACCTACCTAAAATAGATGAGGATTAACCTTATGATTGTAATTGCGGCTCATTCTTTGTTGATAAGCCTCGAAGTGATTAAAATAAGTTTGTCTTCGTTCATCCAATAGTTCTAGTTCTTGTAAGTGAGAGACCCTATAGTCTTCATCACTGATAATGTTGTGCAAAGAGACTCACAAAGATGGTAACTTGACCTTAATAGGAAAGATAGCTTTGGTGCCATAGACAAGTGAATAATGTGTGGCTCCTATAGGTGTGGGAACACTTGTGCGATAAGCCCAAAGTGCAGTATTAAGTTGGATATGCCAATTTTGGCTATTGTCATCGATTGTCTTTTTGAGGATTTTAAGAATGGTTTTTTTAGATGCCTCAGCTTGACCATCAACTTGGGGGTAGTATGGAGTGGAGAAATGATGGGTAATATGGGAGCGATCACAAAGTTCACAAACATCCTGGTTCATGAAGGGACGTCTATTATCTATGATGATAGAAAGAGAAATACCATACCAGAAAATAATATAGTTAAGAATGAATGTAGAAATCTATTTTCGAGTGACCTATATAAGAGGAATGACTTCAATCCATTTTGTGAAATATTTTGTGGTAGTGATAATGAATTTATGACCATTGGAATAAGGAGGGTGAATCTTGCCTATGACATCAATTCCCCACTTACAAAAGGGCCAAGGAGTCACAATTGGTTGAAGCTCTTGTGCTAGTGCATGAATAAGATCTCCATGAATTTGACATTTCTTACATTTCTTGACAAACAAATATAAATATTTTTCCATACTGGGCCAGTAATATCCAGTCCTGATGAGTTTCTTGGCTAAGGTAGGACCACTATAATGTGGACCACATATATCTTCATGAACTTCGCATAACGCAATCTAAGCTTCATCCCCTTCTAAACATCTAAGAAGAGTGTCATGTAGACCTCGATCGTATAGGATATCGACTAAAATGACATATCAGGAAGATTGGTGAATTAAAGTATGACGTTGGTTGTTGGATAAGTTAGGAGGAAGGATATTGCTATGATGGTATGTCAAAATGAAATCCTATAATTGGGAATCAGGACCAATGACACATATCATATCATCAAGAGTTATCTCATATGAGGGAGCCAAAAGGTTATCCACCAAGAAATCATAGCGAGTTTCATTCTACGGTAGATCAATCAGTGAGGCAATAGTAGCCATGGCATATGCAGCTTGATTTTGTTCTCTTGGTATCTACTCAAAGGTTATCTTTATGAAATATTGCTTGAAGTCATCTACAATTTTCTTGTAGGGCATTAATTTTTCATCCTTTGTTTGGTAGTCATCAAGTGGTTGACGAATTACAAGTTGAGAGTCCCCAAAAACATGAAGTTCTTGGATCTTCCACTGAACTACAATTCGTAATCCAGTTGTTAATGCCTCATATTCTGCTATATTATTAGTGCAAGGAAATCACAATCAGTATGATTTTGGAATGCAATCCCCTTGAGGTGTGATAAAGAGGATGCCAGTGCCTCCACCATACTGCATGTATAAGCCATCAAAGTATAGTTGCCAAGACTTCATGTGTGATACCATCAAGATGGATTCATTTGGAAACTCTAAAGTTAGAGGAGGATCATCTATCATGGGTGCATCTACCAACTAATCTGTGATAGCTTGTCCTTTTATTGCTTTTCTGTCCACATATTCAATGTCGAATTCAATCAAGATCATCACCCATTTGGCTAGTCTTCCAATAAGAATGGCCTTGTTGAGAAGATACTTCAATGAGTTGATCCTTGTGACCTTAGTTTTTTGAGTTAGCATGTAATGTAATTTTTGTGAATCAAAAACCACAACAAGACACACATGCTCAATTGATGTATAGTTAAGCTCATAACCAACCAAAGTACAAATGATGTAATAGACTTCCTTTTCTTTGCCTTCAGCATCTTGTTGTGCCAAGAGTGCCCCCAGTGTTGTTTGTGTAGCTTATATGTAGAGTAATAGGGGTTGTTCTAGAACTGGTGGCATCAAGACTGGTGGATTCGGAAGATAGTATTTGAGAATCTGAAAAGCGTGTTCACATTTATCATCCCATTTGAATTTGATGTTTTTATGTAGTAAGTGTTGATAAGTATGACATTTATCCGCAAGTTGTGCTATGAATCTTTGTATAGACTGGAGTCTTCCCTATAAAGATAGAAGTTGATTGATATTCCTTAGTGGTGTAATTTCTAATATAGATTTCTTTTGTTGGATCAGCTTCAATTCCTCCTTTTGAAACAATGTATCCAAGGAGCTTCCCAAAGGTTACTCCAAAGACACACTTCTTGGGATTTAGTCTCACTTTTTATTTTTCCAACTGATCAAAGACCATTGAAAGGATGTCCAAATGTGTGTCTTTATCTAATTATTTTCCCAAGAGGTCATCAACATAATCTTCTACAATTATGTGCATAGGATCATGAAAATAGTAGTCATGGCTCTTTGGTATATAATGCCTGCATTCTTTAGCCTAAAGGGCATGACACTTGTTGTAGAAAGTTCCCCAAGGACAAGTAAACGGTGTTTTGTGTTGATCCTCAAATGCAATTTTTATTTGGTTATTGCCAGAAAATCCATCCATCAAAGATAACATCGCATGACCTACTGTGAGATCCACTATCAGGTCTATGTTTGGCAATGGAAAGTCATCCTTAAGATAGGCTTTGTTGATGTCTCTGAAATATATACATATTTTGATGCTGAGATCTGGCTTACTAACTGGTACTAAGTTAGAGATCCATTCAGGATAATCAATTGGTCATATGAAACTGACATCTAACAATTTTTCAAGTTTGACCTTTACTAATAGTGCCACTTGTGGATGCATCTTTCTTAATTTTTTTTTACGGGCTTTGGTATTGGCTTAACTGTCAAATGATGCATTACTAGATCAGGATCTAGTTTGGGCATATTGGCATATGACCATGCAAAATTGATTTGTGATTTTGTGAAGAAACTTATGAACTTCAGTCTTTCTCTCTCTCTCAGAGATTGTACCAAGAATATGTTACATGGAATCTTTTCTATACCGATGTTCATTTTGATAGTCTCCTCTACTAACATGGATGATTTTTCTTCGTCCTGTCTTTTTACTTTTTTAGGGTCAAACAATGCCACAATTTGGTTTTCACCGTAAAACCCATGATTTGTTTTTATTCTTACATTTTTGTGACTAGAAGGTCCAACACCCCCACCAAAATATGTCACGTTGTTGAGTTCTATAGTGTATCCCGCCTTATGGTCCCCAAGCGGAAGATCATCCTGTATGCCTAAATAGTTAATGAAGGCCTCATCATTTTGGAATGTGTCAAATTGTACAGGTCCTTCATGGTCCCAATCAATAAGTTGGTGGTGAATAAGGGGAAGGCCATCAATATTTTCAAAGTTAGTAGGAGTGAGGGTGAAGATACAGTTATATTGAGGTATATCAAGGTAGTTGTCAAGTTTGTCGCTATCACTCTCCTCATCTGTCTCGATCATGAAGGAGTCCAAATTGTCATCACTAAAAGTACATTTAGTAATGGTTGTCCTAATTCTTCGTGATTTCAACCTAGAACCTAAAAACAAAGACTGTGTGGAATCCTTAGAGGTTGTTTCTCGACCAACTTTGAATTTTATATAAATTTCCTCTTCTTCTGTGGGTTCACCTAGTTCTCTGAATGTCTCGGTGAGTTCATAATCACTAGATGATTTTGCTGAACCCCATTCCAATCCATTGGAGTTGGTGGAATAGCAACTGTCTTGTTTATCATGGAAATTTTTTATTTGCAATGCTTCTTCTAATTTTTGAGCGTTTACCTTGAAAGTTATAAAACCAAGCCCCTTCGAGTGCTGATTTTTAAATGTCAATTCTAGTTGTAAACGTTGAGTGATACCTTCTTTTCTTAAGCCAAGAGGAATTTTACCATCATACCCAAAATTTTGTAGGATTTTGAATCCTTTGCCATATTTTTCACATGGTATCTCAATGTGATCTTGTGTATCATTTTCAGGGTCTTTGTAAAGAATTTTGTATAAGTCTTCTTCTTCCATTTCACCCCACTTTGGGAATATAGTCAGATCCCATTTTAGCACAATGATAGATACCTATTTAAAAGGATGTGGTTGTCCATATTATTTTGGTGAATTTATAACTTGTCGCAAGCACATGAGTCAATATATGCAGATGATGGGATAGCCTCTCTATTAATTGGAATTATTGTCTTACCTTTTGGCCTCAAATTATTGTAGTATATAAATGGATTAAGATCACCATTAACTATTAACTGAATTCCATTATGAGGAAACTTAATTCATTGATGGTATGTAGATGGGACTGCCCTCATCTCATGAATCCACAAACATCCTAGAAATATGTTGTATATGAGATCAAGTTCTAGGACTTGACAAACCACATCCTTTGTAATTGACCCTACTCTGAGAGGTAAGGTGACTGTGTCCTTGGATGAACGCTCTTCGCCATCATATGCCTTGATGGTAATTTTGTTTGTAGCATTCACAACTTTATCTAAATATCCCAATTGTATTATTATGTTCAAACTACATATATTGAGATCGGCTCCTCCATCTATCAGGACTCATTTTATTCGGTGTTTTTGCAGGAAGGCTTCAATGTGTAAAGGTGCATTATGGGGTTGGCTTACGGAGGTGTCGTTAGCTTCAGTGAATGTAAGAGAATATGGAATGAAAACATATCCCACCATGGCTTGAAACTAATCCACATTTAGATTAGTGGGTACAGAGGTTTCTCTCAAAGATTTATCAAGTATGGCTTTATGAGAAGGAGAGATACGCAATAGCTCTAGGATTGAGATAAGCATGCATGTCTTCCCTGATTGTTCTACTAGGTCGTACTCATGTTTGGCCGATGAGGAAGAGGTGGTTTTAGCTGGAGCACCTTGCAGGGTAACCTTACCTCGATGAGTTGTGACATTATATTTGAAGGTAGATTCAGAAGAAGGTCCAATGCCTTTTAGGACAACTTTGGCTCTTTGAGTAGAAATTTCAGGTGTTTTGTCCTTTATGATAATAGTAGAAACATAGTTTTCCATCGAAATGTGGTTAACGGTTGAATCATAATCATAGGACACCTTGGTATAGTTATCTTGATCATCTCTGGCTTTGGCTTTTCCCTTGTCATGTTTAGGGAATGGTTCCTTAAACATCTCATGCTCTTGATTAGATGTATGTCCCTTGATCTCAATGTCCCCTCTATCAATAATATCATGTATAATGTTCTTCAAGCGATGGAAATTTCCTGTTTTATGTCCCTTGCTCTTGTGATATTCATAATACTCATCATCATTCCACCAATTTGGTTTGACTTTTGGGTCATATGGAGGATTGTCTGGAATTCTTATTATCTTGTTTGCCAGTAACTTCCTAAAAGAAGAATCAAGTGGTTCTCCCAATGGGGTGTATTTCCTTCATGGTTTTGAAGTTGCTTGAGTATTTACTTGGTTGTTTGTAGAAGAAATTGATCCTAAAAGAATAATTTTTTGTCTCATTATGTTAGCATCAACAATGCCATCATTTATTGTGTTCTTTTTCTTGTTCCCAAATTGTGGCTTGTCCTTTCCCTTAAATCCTCTTTATTTTCTTTGAATATCTTGATGATTCCTTGCTCAATTAAGATCTTCTCTATTGCTAATCCTTTCTCAACGACATCCTTGAAAGTGGACAAACAAGCTTTTCTCAAGTCATAACCAATTTCTATGTTGACATTTTGTGTAAACATCTCTACCATTTATTTTTGTGGAATTTTGCAAGAGCATATGCTGGCTAAATTCCTCCATCTTTGTAAGAATGATGAAAATGACTACCTATCTTTTTGTTTGGTATTGCACAAAGTGGAAAATAATATATTAGTCTCTATGTTATATGAGAAATGTTGTATGAAAGCTTCTGCTAGATCACTCCATGACTTAATTCTAGGTGGAAGTTGGGAGAAACAGTCCATATCTTGTTTACCTAAGCTTTGTGGGAACAATCTCATCAAGTATGTTTCTTTTGCTGCTACCTCAATGCAAGTTGTGAAAAAATGTCTTATATGTGCCTTAGGGTTTCCTTTGCCTTTGTATTTATCAAAATTTGGCATTATGAAATGTGTATGAAATGGAGGCATTGGAATGCTTCTATTAAATGGATAGGGACATATATATCTCATTCTGTAAGCTAGTTTTGGTTTATTGATGTCCTCCATCTTCTTTTGTAAGTCCTTTATCTATTGTTTTAAATTGTTTTTGGGTGGAGACTGACTTCTTCGACCATATCCCATGCCTGAGCCACCTAGTGGAGGGGGAAGATACTGCATATATGGATGGTATTGATCATAAACATGTTCATATGGGGGAGATCTATAATGATAATGTGTGTAGGGACTACTTGATATGGGGTCATAAGGCCTATATCATGAGTTTTCTCTTGTGTGTTGCCCCCAAATTTGACATGGGGTTTTCTTGTGTCCAAATTTTGAGCGTGCCTCTAGATATCCAATTGCTTTTGAGGTTGGTCCTTAGCATTGGTATGCGATTGAGTGTATTTATTCACATAAGATTTTTATAAAGGTCTACATAGACAGATTTGTTCATGAGATGTTCTTTCATGAGTATCATAAGCTTGACCATGTGTATTTGGGATATTTAGTTTTTGAAACAAGGATGATGGTGACTCAGACACCAAACATGGTCCTCTAGTACCTCCACTATTAGGAATCCTTTGATCCATATTGAGTTGACTTTCTTGAATAGGTCGATTTTCTACTATTTGGGACATGTCAAAATCATGAGGTATCTTAGCTCCACTTTATGCCATCACTTGTATGAAATATTGTTTATCTCTTCTCATGATCTCTTCAACCAATCTATTAAAATAGGGATCCATGATTGAGTCTTCCACTTCTGCTGAATGCCCCAAAATGTTGTCCATATTGTCATTTTGTGCATCATTGTTGTTTGTATCATCCAAACTCTCAACATGTTGAATGTTTCTATAGATGTCCATGTCAGGTAATATGGTATGATCAGAATTTAAAAAGATATCATTATTGTACTCATAGCCACTCATGTTTGCAGACTCTTGAGCCTCTTTAGCTTCCCTCCTAGATTTTTGGGAACGGGTTTCAACCATGAACTAGGTCTTGACCAAGATGTGTGAGACTAGATGAAAATGAAAAAAGTATGGAAGACCAAGAGTTGGATGGAATGTCAATGAATCTGAGGTGTACTTGTGTGAGATTTTACCAAGATCAAGAGCTCAATGAAATGTACAAAATAAAGAGATAAAATATAGGATAAGAATAAACTTTATTCTCATCAATAGATAAAAATGGTTGTTGATATAATGAATATGATCTTGCATATATAGGCAAGGCAATATGAATATGTGAGCACAAAAACATAACATGTGGATCAATAAGAAACAAGGGTAGGTAGGAAATAGGTGTGGTAGGTAGGAGAAACAATAAAATATTCCACATGAGGTGGATCACCCACCAAAGGTGGAATTATCACTCCACAATAAGTGGATATGATAGAGTAGTAACAAGATCAACACCATAAAAGGTGGAAATTCTCCTACACACACTATCCCAATGTGGCAGTAACACCCAAGTGTCTCATACCCAAACTACTATGAAATGCATTTCCTAAGTAAACTTAAGTAAGATGTAATAATATCCATGATGAATAATTATTTACACCAACAACTTGCAATGTCCAAAGTATAAAACTAAGTATGTATGTAGTAGAGTAGGTGTGACTTCCAAAGAGATGATAGATCTCTTGATGAGGTAAGTTGACCTTGACTCTAAGTAAGAACAAATGAGACCCAAAGGTGATAGACCTTGATGAGAGACCACTTAGAAAAATGTTGTTGTATGTATTGTGTTGACAAAGCAAGATGAAGACAAGCAAGTGACCTTTTGACTCAAGTTTAGACAAATGTGAATGTAATGCAAGGTGCAAAAAATGATGAACTTTGTGAGACCCAAAAATAGGTTGAATTCTAGATGAAAACCTAGAGAAATAACCTAGGAAGCTCAAGAATTCTGAAACTGATTGCTCTTGTTTGCTGGACTGTAGATTTTTTCCAATACTAAACACAGACATGCCTCTATACTTCACAGACATGGTTACCCAACACAGATGTGATTAGACACTGCACATATGCATTTTTGTGAATGCAGTTTTCTATGATAGCACAAACACATTTCTATAAGACATAGACACGTTTCTAAAATCTAAGTGCAATTTTTCCAATTTGTGAAGTTGTTGTTGTGATCAAATCTGAATTTGGGACTATTTTTTTCATGACAAGAGGACACAATGTTGATGAGGACTCTATGTTTGTAGGTGTTTGGACTCAAAAAAAGTGTGTTCTTTGATGTAAAATTGTTTTGCATACACTTGAAGACACAAAGACAATGTTTTTATGTTTGATCTTAAATGTTTGAACATTTAAAAGAAGACAAGAACAATTCTTATGGTTGGCTAGGACAATAGTTGTTGATCCCACATGGGGTTTCCCCTGAGGCTACGCTATTCAAAGCGGATACTTAGATGCTTGACCTATTGGCTCCACCCTTGACACTCACTTCTCTAGGATAGCCAAGCACCAGTCCCCATGAAAAACTCTCCGTGGTGAACTTTGTATCTCTTCTAAGAATCGTATGTGTGTGGGCTTCTCCAAAGGTCCGACCTCTTGCCCCAACAACTAGAAGGATTTTGACTTTCTAAAACAAAAAGGTGCTAGTAAGGGCATCCACTCATGTAGCCATACATGCAACACTTTCAGCTTTGTAAATACAGAAGGCTCCCAACCAGTAGGGGTTATTCTCTACTATTGTTCAAATAAATTTGATCAAACGGGTTTATGGGAAGACATAGTGTCGGTATGAACTAATTAGCACACGTTACCCAGGCTCTCACCATGGATATAGTTATTTATAGTGGTTTGGAAGAGGGGGGTTTACCTCACTACGACTTGGCTCATTCCCTCCTCACTAGTAGTCCTGGTGACCACATGGGGAGGCAGGCCCTCTAGAGATTAAACATAAAGAGCCTATTGCTCAAGACACAAAAGACACTGGTTCAATTTTAATGCACTAATTGAAGTGTTTTTTAATCTATGAAAACAAGGCACACAATGAAAATCAAAAGAAAACCCTTGCTAGGATCCTGCAACAAATATTTGTTAGTAGTTTGGGTTATTTCAAATGATTACCCCTTCCTGCAAGCAAACAAGTTACGTAAATTTTAAATCCAAAAGACATTGTGAAATAGGGGCCTTTGACAATGTGAATTGTTTAAAAGACAAGCTACACCAATTAGTTATCTAGATCACAATATATTAGCTCGAATAAACCAGATCTGAAATTAAAAAAATAACGAAACAAAAATCAAAAACTGCAAAATCGAACATAGACGCAATTATGCTCTACACAAATGCAGTTATAGACCCCACAGACATGATTCGACAACACAAACGTGGTTAAAATGATCACAGACATGATTATATCTCATAGACATGATTAAATCACCCACAAACGTGCCTATAATGAAAGCCTGCAATCTGTAAAATGGAAATATTGTCAGAGACACAAATGCGGCAAAAAAACAAAAACACGATTCCAAAAGGTGCAGACATGAAAAGTCAAAATGTTGTTGGAAAATGTCAGATTTGCAACTTCAAAAACACAAAATCTGCAACAAAAGATGTTAAATGCAAAAGGGATAAGAGTCCCATCGGGCGTGCCAAAATGTTTATGGTGAAAAGTGGATAATGGAACAACAATATTGAAAGACTAAATGAATTCAACCACAAAACCCAAGCCTAACAACAACAAAGATCCATCATAACATATGAAGATTACCTAAGACAATGAAAATCAACAAAATCACAAATATTATACCATCACATGTCCACTAGGATTTGAATCTCCATTCTTCCTATCTCCATTGATCTTGCTTGTTTTATTTGCTCTCATATTTTATGTTTGTAGAAGAGCTCAACAAAGAACAAAAATGTGGTTGATAGCTTGATCGTGAAAAGCCTTGATTGCATAAGATTGACCAAAATGCTTGGGAGAGTTGATAATGAAAGAAGCATCCTCTTATATAGAGAACACTTTAGAAAATGGAGGGATAAGATTAAGAGGTGTAAAAGATAGATGGTCGGCTAGGATTAGAGGGTAGGTAGAAGAAATTAGAAAATAATGAGAGGATAGGTAGTGTAGGAATTAAGAGATGAATCTCATGTGTCATGGGTAGAAAAGGCTACTAAATTAATTAAATAAATAAAAATTAATTTAATTAATAGAGGAAGTGGGATCAATTAAATAAATAAGTATTTATTTAATTTACGGGAAGGACAATTTAAATAAATAAAAGTATTTATTAAAATGAGAAAAGGCTTAGAAGAGGATTAATGAATTAATTAAATAAATAAAGATTCATTTAATTAATAGAAGAATTAGGCTAAAATAATTAAATAAATAAAATAATTTATTTAATTAGATAGGACAATTTTAGGTGTCTACAGCAGCTATGGCTTCTATGCAGAGGTTTGGATTCTTAGCAAGGAGGAAGTTGTTGGCACAGTATCTTTTGAGGTTATGTTTGGTGGGGGGGAGGCTTTGCTTGGAAGTTGGTGTGGATGAGATGTTTGGGACCCAGGCAGAGTTGTTGTTGATACCAGAGGTTTTTCTCTCCCTTTGGTATTTTCTATGGTGGGTTTCCTTCTATTTCAGTTTTAGGCTATGGGGTTATAGGGGGCCTCATGCCCTGTTATTGGTCTTTCCCGTCTTCCTCCCTTGTCTTGGTATTGTCTCTTTTATCTCAACTCTCTAGGTTATTTCCAGTCTTGGCCCTGTCTTTTATTGAGGTTGAGATGGTGGGTATTGCAAATAATCATTCTCCTATTGAGGTAGAAATGGAGGTTGTGGTTTTTGTTTGTAGGATTTTGGGGGAGGATGTTGTTAATTTTTTTGTTGGATGGCCTGCATCTAAGATTGTGCTTATGGTTTTTCCCCCTCTTGTTCCCTATTGAGGTGGTGATGTTGGGGGGGCTTATGTTCTCAAATATGTGTGTTGTCTCTTCGGTTTTGGAAGCTTTGTTACTTGAGGCTGGTGGTATTTTTGTTTCTTGTTCCTTGTTGTCGAATTTATCTCCTTCTTCTCCTATAGAGGTGGAGATTTTGGTGATGTTGGTCTGCTTGGAAGCTGTCTAGATCTGGCCTCTTTTTTAGCTCAAGGTTTTGGATGCCTTTTCAAAACCCATTTGTCCAGATAAGCTCTGTGGGTTTATTTTTTGGTTGTTGGACTCTTTTTTGCTATATGAAGTTGTTGGCTTCATCTTGGTGGTTATGGGAGATGCTACAAAACCCATTTCAAAAGTTACAGGTGCCTTTCAAAATCCCCTTGTTTTTTGGTTTTCTGTGTGGTTAGGTTGTGGGAGCCTTATAAAACCCATAGGTAGGCTGGATGCTAGAAATCTAAAAGGGCCCAGTCTGACTAGCTATTGTTTTTGGTTAAGGATGGGTTTTGTTGTTGGAAAATTGAAGACTATGTTATAGGTTAAGGGACCCTGAAAAAACCCTTCTCTACTGGTTTTGGGGGCTAGTTCAAAACCCATGATGAAAGTTAGGGGAGCCTTTCAAAACCCCATTTGTCCAGATTGTAATTGTATGTCTATCTGTTGTAATCTGGTGTCTTTGAAGGTGATGGTTGTCTGGAATCATCCATGGTATCAGTTCAAGGTTAAGGGAGCCTTAGTAAAAACCTTGAGTTCATGATTGAGGCTAGTTTTCTTAGTCTTGTTTTAGGGGCTGATCTTTTCAGTCTTGGGTCTGGTTGGGCTACTAGTTTTCTAATGAGCATTCCTTTTGCCAGTGTTGTTTTGTGGGTTCTAGATCCTGAAAAAATCCTGGGGTTTCGATTCCCTTCAAAACCTATGGGGTTTTGGGTCCCCTTAAAACCTGTTGTTTGGGGTTTCGAGTCCCCTCAAAACCAGTTTTTCCTTAATAAAAAACAAATCTTTATAGGTGAACTATAGATTAACAAGATCTTAATAATTTGGCTAAGGATGTTTTCACAAAAATATAAAACTATTGACTAAGACTATAAGGAATACATGATTATAAAATCATTAATTATATTATGAAATGCTATGGGAAAGTTGTCTATGTAAATGTGAACTCTATAAAATTATGTCAATAATTAAAATGCAATGAAATTAATTTTTACAACAAAACCTCTAAGCTATTCAACTAATAACCTCAATAGGCATTGTTAACTTAATGTTCTATATAATGTTTAATAATCCTCTACTATTGGTCTTGTGGGCTTTATTTATTATCAAATGCGTACTAAACTAGTAAATTGAGGATTTTCTAAATTACAGAATAACTATTGAGTAACAATGCCTCCTTTTATAAATACCCAAATCTATCATTTATCAATTTTGTGGACTTATTATAATATAGAAAGGTCTATAAAAATAATTCAAAAGGAAAAATATTGACAAATACCATATTCTATATTTCAACAAATTTATCGTCCTTTCCTTCTATTTATGACTTAAATGAATTGTGAAACTCTTATAATATTCTTTAATTTATTTTAATCATATATTTAAATGCTTTGATTGATGGATATAACAAAACAATGGAGAAACAATATTGTATTCAAAACAAATGAGAACTCTTATTATGATGTACTAATCTCTACCATTCTTTTATGATCTATTACAAATGCACATAAAATAATAGAAGCTAACAAACATATACAATTTTAATAGATCAATAATCTTTATTACAGGTTGTTTTCATATTAATCAATATATCTACCAATAAAAATTGGCCATCAGCAATTAAATAAATATTTTATATTTATTTAATAATTATTCTTCTATTAAATAGTTAATCTGAAAAGATTAATTTATTTAATTCATTTTGTCTTTCTATTAATTAATTTAATTTAAATATTTAATTAATTGATTCATCTATCCTATTCTTCTAATTAATTAAATATCTAATATTTAATTATCTTCTCCAAACAATTTAATATCTAATATTTAATAGTTATTCTCCTATCCTATAGTCTCAAATATTAAATAATTCCTAAATTATTTAATCCCTTTTCCAACTCACCCTCCATCTCCACTTCATCTTCCCTTTGCCAACTCATCAAACATGTGGCTAAGGAAATTAATATTTCTTAAATATTAATTCATCATTTATCTTCGACCACTAAATTTAATGAATATTGTGTACATACACATATTTCATAATCATTTCCTATATTCTCTCCAACACTCCCTACATCTTAGGAAGGACTTGAGACCACTTGTCCTATCATGCCTAAATCTTCTCCAATCATCCCTAGATTCCTTCAGTCAGCAACCCAGTCAAGGTGATATGAGTGACACTTGTCTTCTCCTTCCCCCTTTCTCTCAACCTTCACCTTTGCTCACAGCCATCCAAATCTACAGATCTGATCATGACCGTTGATCTGAGCCACATCATCTTATCCTCTCAAGGTATATAAAATCAAGAGCTTCAGTTGAGAGAGAGTTAGACTTCAAGAGACTTCAAGAGTCTTCAAATTAATCATATGCATCTGTGAGTTTTTGAAGCAAATAGCAAATAGAAAATAGTAAAAGCAATAGAAATTATCATATAGCATAATCATGTAGTATTGCATATCATAGTATCAATAAACTATAAGTTATCAATCCATTCTTCATATGCCATCTGGGAAGCTATCAATGCATTGTGTGAAACCACACCATGTGCAACTAGGAATAGTGGAGTTAGGACACAATGAGACATAAGCCATGAAGGTAATATTAGTGCTTTATTTTAGTATATATTTCATGTAGTTTCATTGGTTGAGTTTGGATTTCCTGTAGCATTTCCATTTGAAATTTATGAAACTAACTTGTTGCAAGTAGCATTATGAGGATGAAATTCAAGTCGACACATTTTGGCGCCCACCGTGGGGCCCATGGACCTCGCATATACCTTTAAAAATCTTGCAAAAAGTTAAATTAATGCATTTATAATGTAAATTCACGCATGTGTGAATTCTGATAGCGCTTTTGTTCCACAGGTTAGCACATTTGCCTTCTAGGTTAGTGCATTTGCACTATAGGTTAGTGCATGAGCATTTTAGGTTAGCGCTTTTTATTTTAAATTTTACACATTTGCATTACGGGTTCGTGCATTTGTGTCCTAGGTTAGTGCATTTGTCAAAGAAATCACACTTTTATATCCACAGAGCAACGCTTTTGTAGTCTAGGTTAGTGCTTTTGAGCAAAAAGATAGCACATGTGTTAGATTAGCGCTTCTGTTGACAAACTGACAAAAAGTTCTTGTAGGTCCAAATTTTCAAGAAATCAGATTTTATAGATTACTAAAATGCATGTGTAGGATGGTATTTAAAGAAAATTTTATGCATTTCATCATCTAGTTAATTAAAAGTCTTGTTTTGGGAAGTAACATATCATATATTATTCATCTAGTTTAACTAAGAGGATGAATTGACAGCATGCAACTTGCATTTTTAGTATTTTCTCTAAAATAGTTGCACATAGACTTTTAAGAGGGCTAAAATAAACACCATTCTTGTTGAAGCAACATCTCCAAATAGGACTTAGCCAACAATTGCTTTGAAAAGGTTAAAAAGAACACTTGTATCTCGTGTCTTAAAAGTGGTAGGTATATGCTCTCCCCTTAATTGGGTGACCAAAAAGCCAAACCCACTCTTTTATGCTTTCTTTACTTTCCAACAATTAAATCCTTTAGAGGGTCTGCCTTCTCGAGCTGCCTTGAGGGGACCAGTGAGAGGGGAATGACCTAAAGTGGAAATGGGCTAATACCAAGTCCTTCCAATCCACTATAAATAAATCGTGTTTGTGACGAAAGTCCCAAACAACATGTGCTGATAAGTTCATACCGACACTATGTTTCCTCATAAACCCTATGGAGTGTAACCTCTATAGACTGGGAACCTTTTGTATTTATAGAGCTGAAAGTGCCACATATATGGCCACATGACCAGAAGCTTTTACTAAAAACCACTTGTACTAGTTTCCAAAATCCTTCTAGTTGTTGGCGTAGGAGGTCGGACCTCTGAAGCGACTCACATACATATGGTTCCTAGTAGAGATATAAAGTTTGCCATGAGGAGTTTTCATGGAAACCGGTGCTTGGCTTCCCTGAAGAAGTGAGTGCCGAGGGTGGAGCCAGTGGGGTCAAGCATCTAAATATCTGCTCTGAATAGCGAAGCCTCGGGGAAAACCCCACGTGAGATTCAACAACTATTGTCTCAGCCTACCATAGGAATTGTACTTGCTTGTACATATTTTTTAATTAGATATTGTGTCTTCTATGTCTGTAACATGTTCCAAATGGTAAAAAATTGAAGAAAATTATCATCTATAAGTGAGCAAAAATCCAACAAATTGCTGAAAAAGTTTGATCAACAAGAGTAATACAGAAATCTTTCCAACACTTGAAACACCAAATCAAAATCAAAGTGTCAAAACGTTAGTATCAAAATTATTCTTGAAGTAAGTTTGTCTCTATACCATCACATATTGTCAAAACTAGCTCAAACAAGTAGGTCACTAATCCTACAGGTTATTCCCAAAAAGTTCTATAAACATCAACATTCAACAAGCTATTGATTCAAACATCTTAACTACAAAAATCAACATCTTTGTCAAGTTTCTCATCAAGATAATCAAATCCTCTATCACGAAGTTTGATCAATCTATACTAGGTTCTTAATCTTGGATATATCTTTCCTATTTTGAACCTAGGTTATATCAAAACCAGAATCGCACCAATATGACTTTTAAGTATCACCTTAAGAAAAGAAAATCTAGTTATAAAGCTACTCAGAAAAGGATAAGATTCTTGTATATCAACTGCAAGATCTTATTGAAACATAGGACATTCCTACACCATTTTCATCACTACTTATGTGGCTACGGTACATAATTTAATGGTCAACTTTTGCAAAGACGTTCTTTTCAACAAAGAGACGCTTTATCCCAATGAACAAACAATAGTGGTATGATCAACAAAGCATATCTTCCTAAACCAATAATCACCTATTGACTTTGTCCATTGGAAATTTCAACAACCTTGAAATAATCACATGCTAGTTTGGACTAGAGCCCAACACAAACAACTTAGAAAACAACAACAAATGGAGGAAGAAGATAATATTATATTCCAAACTTTTGGATTTACTGTTGTTGACGAAGAAGCAGTCAATAGAACCATTAGAGACCTTGAGCAAGATTTCAAATTTGATAGGCTAATGGAAAAATTGTTAGCAAAACAAAAAGAAAAATATCTCTTGATGTTGGCAAAATATAGAGCTAAACTACCACAAGACTTTAACATAGAAGGGTGAACTCACAAAGCTGGTTCCCACTTTTTGGTACATCCTGATTTTTGTTGAAATCATATATTTTTTAGAAAATATAATGATTCAAGCTTCAAGAGGTCCCATTTGAAGTAATTAATTGACAAGAGTTAGATCAAAGGCTCTTAGATCAAAATTTATTGGATAGAACCTCTCTACTTCTAAATCATACTTGCAATGGAGTGTCCTTTGCATCTATCAAATGCTGATAAAAAATCAATTTTACATTAGCTTTTGAGGGGTCAAATGAATTCATTTAGAATTTTTATTTTCTTAAGGATTTAGTCCTTATTATAAGTTTTCCAAATAGTATAATTTTTAATATATTTAATTTCATTAATATATTTTTATTTTATTTTTTATGAATGTAGGTTTTTCACTGAGCATGAACTTCTTTGTTCAATGCATTGGGAAAAATAGTAAACTAATTCAAAACTATTCTGAAAAATTTCTATGCACTAGGTATTGATGTCTTCTTTCTAACAAAAAAAATAAAACTGAATTTTGATATATAGAGAACAAGTTATGTGTTCAAACGTACACCTATATCTAAATTATAATTAGTCGAACTTCAAAAATTAATAAAATAAAAAATATTTAACATATCACTATCAAACCAACTACATGCCCTGGGTATTGATGTTACAAACCAAAATTTAACAAACATAAGTTTTTATCATATATAGAAAAAAAAATTATACGTTTCGGGATGTACATCACTCTTAAAAAATATTGTTTGTTGTAAAAAGCTACTTCTGAGGGAGATGGAAAACTTAATAAAATTTTATTCAAAAAAATTTGAAAAAACTATATTTAGAATCTGCAAAAAAGATGTTACAAATCACTAATTTATATCATCTTCAAATTCTTAACGGTTTAAAATTTATAGGTGTCGGAAAGTGAAGGTTTTTTGCAAAATGTTCATCTAAGTGTCAAAGTTGGTCAAAAAGTGGGAACCAGTATTGTGAGTTCACCTAGAAAGCTTGAAACAAGATGTGGAGGGAAGTAACACCCAAAACACAGATGAGCCAAATAACAAAGATGTAAACAAAGAAAGCAATGAAGAAACAAGGAAAGAGAGGGATGACAAAAGAAAAGAGTGTAATGATAAGAGAACTCGCGAAGAAACAAGGAGAAACTATGTGGATAATCCATTGTCAAACCTTACTCAATAAATACAAACTCTACAACAACAGATACAAGACATGCAAAATGGGACAAGCTCCAAGAAATATTCATTAGAAGATATATGCCCATATCCTTTTGATAAAAATCTAAATATGATACCATTTCCACAACATTGCAAGATTCTTAAATATGACAAATACGATGAAAAATTTGATCCTCAAGATCACATTAGGGAATTTTGTACTATGAGCATGGAATTTGCTCACGATGAAACTTACCTTATGCATCTTTTTCCTAGGAGTTTAAATGGACAATCAATGGAGTGGTTTTCAAGATTACCATCCGGAATCAAAGCCTTTGAATAACTTGTGAATAGGTTTATTTCACAATATTCCTACAATATAAGGAATGAAATAACAATGTTGGATCTCTATAATGTTAAACAAAAGAATGATGAATCCTTTATGATTTTCTTACAACGATGGAAACACATGTTTAATAGGTATCCCCGAGATGTACCTGATCAAGAAAAAGTGGACATATTCATTGATAATCTTATTAGTGAAATGAGTTATCAACTAAGGATGCAATGTCCTCCCTCTTTTGCCAAAATGATCGAGAATGATCTGAAAATAGAGAACACAATGGTACATAAAGGAGAACTAAAACTTTATAATAATTCATACAACAACAACAACAAAAAAAATGACAAACCTAAGTTTTGGTCAAAGAATAGGAATGTCAACAATGAATGGAATGACGATAATAGTACTACAAAACAACAACAACCAATTTTTAATCTATCAAGACAAATCCCAAGCAATAGCAATCCAGAAAACAATAAAGCCAAGTCCTTTTTCTCCAATCCTCGGAGGAAATTCACAAACATTGGAGAATCTTTGGAATCAGCTCTAAAAACTTTGCTTGCTAACAAATTGATTGTTTTACCAGAAGCAAGAAGTTATGAATCACCAGTCAAGCCCAATTGGTGGAATGACAATCATTTTTGCAATTATCATCGAAATAAAGGACACCTAAAAAATGATTGTTAGAGATTGAAACACCTTATCCAAGATCTAATTGATAATGAAACCATCACAGTGGATAGACATAAGACAAATGAATCACACTTGGCTTTCAAAACTCCACTTATGAATTATGACAAAGGTGAATCGCCCCAATTAAAAGATGACAAAGGAAAAGCCAAAGTGAATTACACTTATACATATGATGATGTGGTAAATGTGATCATTGTTAATGAAAATCCATCTTCAGAACCAATCAATGTTATCACGAGAAGCAAAGCAAAGGTTACCTTTCCAAGTATAGAAAAAGACCCAACAACCAATCCACAACAATACAATTTAGTAGAGCAATTACAATGAATACCCGCTCAAATATCAATTTTGGAACTTCTCAAGGATTCACCTATGCATAAAGAAATTTTGGAGAAAGCTTTAGTGGAAACAACAGTTTCAAAATATTTGGATGTAGATCAGTTCCAAAACATGGTAGGACACCTTATAGGTCCTCATTGCTTATCATTTTTTGAAAATGATGATGCATCCTTACAACATCCTCACAATGCTCCCTTACATGTTAAAGTCTCCATAAATAAAACTCATGTCAAATGTGTTCTCATAGATGGAGGAGCTGGCTTAAACATTTGTGCATTAAGTTCGATAAAAGCTTTGGGATATTCAAAGAATGCAATAGACCCGAAAAAGAAAATAGCCATCAAGGCTTATGATGAAGTAGAATGTTCTTCTAAATGAACTGTTGTGCTACCAATAAGGATATGACCTATGGAAAAGGATACATTGTGTCAGGTTTTAGATTTCAACCTCTCTTACAACATTCTTCTAGGAAAGCCATGGATTCACGAAATGCAAGTAGTTCCTTCTACATTTCATCATTGTGTAAAATTTTCTCATGAAGGAAAAGAGATCACTATAATTGTAGATTCCAGTCAATATTGCAATAATTTGAAACCCACACAAGATACAAGAATTTCGCATAACAGAGAATTAGTATATCCTACCAAATAAATTCAAGCAAAGCTATGGGAAACTTTTGAAGAAAAGCTCAAGTTAAATGATGAAGCAATGCAAAAATATTCTTTGCATAATTTCCCACTTTCCCCTAAGTCATATGGTAAGCCTACAAATATTCAATTAAAGCCATCAGAAAGATCAAAACATATGTTTAAAGGAACATTTGTTAGTGCTGAAACTTTTGCAGAGGAAAATGAAGACAAAGACATTCTTGGTTGGTTATACAAGGATGAAGACAAAACTATAGCAACAGCAGCAGAAGTCAGTATTCCCATAAAACAATATGGCAAAGGATATGAAATCATGCAAAAGGTGGGATATGGAGGAAAAGGACCAATTGATAAGCAACATCAAGGTATTTCAGTACCTATTTCTCTGCACTCACAATCCATAAAAGATAAATCTGGGCTGGGATATCTAAAGTCTAGTCAAAAGCAACATAATCATCAACAGCAAAAATGGAGAAAGAAATCAGTTTCTAAAGAAGAAAATTGGCAAGAAAAGCTACATCAAGCGGCCAAAATAGTAACCAATAAACAAAAAGAGCAAGAAGAACATGAAAAGAAAGAAGAGGAGATTATCATCAAAGGTGAAGAAAAATCTTGTCAACAAGTTCTGAAAATACAAACAAAGGCAAAATCTGAACAAGATATTCCATAAGCAGTAAAAATAGAGATGGCAGAAATCAGAGAACTTTTTGCACCATACGACATTCCAGTATGGTATAGTGGAGTAATCTTAGATCAAGATTCAGAGACAGATTTCAATGAATATGAATGGGGTCCAGATGCCTTATCCACTACATCAAGTAAGGAACACAATGAAGATCAAGCAGCTATCATGAAAGAAGACTTGTCTATTGCAGAACAAAAGATGAAGTTAGAAAGAAGACAAGAGAAACTCAGAATTCAGAGAAAAGAGGCCTATGCAAAAAGAAAAGGGAATGTCAAAGATAGAGAAGCAATGCCACAAGAAGCACAAACAAAGATCAGATATGGAAGAACCATAGAATAATTAAGAGATAGTCAAGTTGGATTGACTATTAGTCCAGAAGAAGTTGAATTTGAAAGAAGACAAAATCTAGCAAAAGAATCCTCTTTATCACACACACAAGTATGTCAACTCCAAAATGTAAATGAAATCAATCAAGAAGGAATTTGCAGTATTAAAGATGTGTGTATTGATATAATCCATTCATTTAAGGGAAAAATGTCAGTTGAAGAACCACTTGAGTGTGAACTACAAAATGCTAATATTAATTTTGTTAAGACTAATTTGGAAACGCTTGAGACAAACAACTCTCAAAAACATTTAATCTATGACAATACCTATTATATGCTAAATTATGATCATTATGTCATGAACATTGAAACACCTAATGATGACGATGATTATGATTTACCCCTTCTTCATCCTGAATTAATTGATTGGGATAATTTAAATGACCCCAAACTAAATGTCTTTTCTAATGATCATGACTTAGCCGTGTACCTTAACGCTATTGAACCCATCCATCCTTAGATATCTTCCATTGCAGAATCATGTGATGTTTCTCACAGTCAGGAAAATGCCAAACTTTCTAGTCGTAAAAATGAAATAAAACAAGGAAAGAGACCTATTGTTGAAAACCATTTCATGGCAACATTAGATCAATCAAAAGAGAAAACAAAGGATGTATCTGATGGTGAAAACCTCTTTGAGGCACCAAAAGATGGAATGTTTGACATTCTTCCTACATATTTTCAAGAGAGATCTACTATCCTAATAGAATCTATAGAAGCTATAAACATTGATACATCAAAGGATCCTAAAATACTTCATTTTGTTGTCTCATTATCAGAAAAAGAGAGGAAAGAATACATGGAATTCAAGCAAAGACAAATAAATTTTTCTTGGTCTTATGTTGATATGCCAGGACTTAATCCTGATCTTATCATGCATCATCTTAATGTGGATTTAAATGCAAAACCTGTTAAGCAGAAGCTAAGAAAGATGCATCTCCACATTGCTCTTCTTGTAAAAAGCGAGCTGAAGAAACTATTAGAAGTGAGTTTCATAAGACCAGTTGCTTATCTAGAATGGGTTTCAAGTATTGTACCAGTATCAAAGCTAGATAAGAGCATAAGAGTTTGTATAGATTTCAGAGATCTGAATAAAGCATGTCCAAAAGATGATTTCCCGCTACCAAACATTGATATCATAGTGGACTTAGTAGCAGGACACGAGATGTTTTCATTAATGGATGGCTTCTCAGGATATAATCAAATAAGAATAGCACCTAAAGATCAAGAGAAAACAACTTTCACCTATGCATGGGGAACATATTGCTGGAATGTTATGCCATTTGGGCTTAAGAATGTAGGAGCAACTTATCAAATGGCTATGACGACAATTTTCCATGATATGATGTATACATTTATGGAAGATTATGTTGATGACATACTTGCAAAATCTCATACAAGAAAAGAACATTTGAACATTTTAAGCAAGATTTTTGATAGGCTGGAAAGATATAAATTGAGATTAAATCCAAAGAAATGTGCATTTGGGGTAACCTCTGGAAAGCTCCTTGGGTACATTATATCAGCTCATGGCATTGAAGTAGATCCTAAAAAAGTCAAAGCTATCATGGAGATGGAGTCACCCAAGAACATAAGTCAATTGCGATCTTTATAGGGAAAGTTGCAATCAATCAGGAGATTTGTTTCTTAGTTGGCCGATAGATGTCTTCCATTTACCCATCTTCTACATAAAAATGTTCCATTTAAATGGGATACAAAATGTGAAGAAGCTTTTTTGCAAATAAAAGAATATCTTATAAGTCCTCCAGTATTGATATAACCAACCAAAGGGAAACCATTGTTGTTCTATGTCTCAACAACAAGTGTATCATTAGGTGCTCTCCTAGCTCAACATGATGATGAAGGAAAAGAAAGAGAAGTTTATTATATCAGTAGAGCACTTGTTGGCTACAAATTAAATTATTCCTCAATTGAAAAGATATGTCTAACAGTTGTATTTGCAACTCAGAAGCTACAACATTATATGTTGATTCATTCTGTGAAACTAATAGCAAAGATAGATCCTCTCAATATTTGTTGAGCAAGTCAACATTGACAGGGAGACTAGCCAAATGGGTTATGATACAGAGTGAATTTGACATAGAATATGTTGACTGGAAAGCTATTGAGGGACAAGTTATCATTGATCAATTGGCTGATGCACCCTTACAAAATAACATGCCTTTGCACATCGAATTTCCTAATGCAGATATCTTGACAATAAGTACAAACTTTTGGGAATTGTAATTTGATGGTTTGTATACCCAATATGGATCAAGCACGGGAATATTTTTCATCACAACTTAAGGACATACAATTCTGAAATCATATAGACTGGGGTTTCCATGCACCAATAATATTGTAGAGTATGAAGCATTGGCTATAGGGATCAAAATGGCTATTGAATGGAATGTCAAAGAACTACATGTCTATGGTGATTCACAACTTATCATTAATCAAATAAATGATGAATATCAAACAAAGGATGATAAGCTTATGCCATACAAACATCTAGTGGAGGATTTTAAAGGACACTTTAAAGAAATAACATTCACCCAGATTCCTAGAAATGAGAATAAAGTAGCAGATGCAATGGCTACAATAGCATCTCTCTTGCAAAATAAGGAGAATCAACAGTGTTACAAGTTTCTCGTGGTAGATATCTTAACCCCTACCATTCAATTCTAGCATACCTATCAAAATTTCCATATATCAGGAACCAATCAATCCTTATATGGTCAAACCTATCAATATCTGAAAGATCATATCCTTCCTATTGAATTATCTCATAATCAGAGACAAAATTTTATTCGTCAATCCTCTCACTATACTCTAATTTTGGATATCCTATATAGGCGTGGTCTAGATGGTGCTTTGTTGAGATGTCTTAAAAAAGATGAATCTGAGAGAGTTCTTAATGATATTCATGCAGGTATTTGTGGGACACACTCAAGTGGTTTAACATTCGCTAAGAAACTTCTTCGTATGGGTTACTTTTGGCCTAATATGGAAATAGATTCATTCATCTATGTTAGAAAATGTAAATAATGTCACATCCATGGGAATCTTATTCATGCGCCAGCATAAGAGTTATATCCTATGATAGGATCATGGCCATTTTCACAATGGGGCCTTGATTTGGTAGGAAAGATCAATCCCTCATCTTCCAATGGACATAAATTTATTCTGATTGCTATTGAATATTTTACTAAGTGGATTGCAGTAGTGCCTTTAACAATAGTGACAAGAAAACAAATATCATCATTCATTTTGAATTACATAATCTGTCGCTATGGAGTTCTTATGACCATTATCACTGATAATGGAAGACCATTCAAAAATCAAGATGTGAAAGAGCTATGTGAACAGTTTCATATCCAACATAGGTTATCTACTCCATATTTATCCACAAGGTAATGGTCAAACTGAGGCATCAAACAAAACTATCTTGAAAATCTTGAAGAAAATAGTCAATGAAGCTGGAAAAGACTGGCACATTCAGCTAAATCCTGCTCTTTGGGCATACCGGACTAGCGTCCGCACTCCAACAGGGGGAACTCCATATTGTTTGGTCTATGGATCAGAAGCTATATTACCTATAGAAGTAGAGATACCTTCTCTATGAGTATCCTTGCACGGTCTTATACCAGAAGAAGAATAACGAGTCTCTCAACTCCAGGAACTAGAATTGATTCAAGAACATCGCCAAAATACAATAGAACATTTGAAAGTATACCAACAAATAATGGAAAGAAGTTGTAACCATAGATTCAAACCGTGTATTTTCCAGATTGGGGATATAGTTCTAAGGGAGAATCCAAGAAATTAGCAAGATCAGGAAAAGAAGGGAAAATTTGAACCAAATTGGCTAGGACCTTTTGTCATAGTAGCAACATATGGATCAGGAGCATAAAAGTTATCTACCCCTGAGGGTGATTGGTTTAATGAACCTTTCAATTCTATCCATATCAAGAAATTCTATGCTTGAGATATACAGTCCTGAAAAAATCAACAAAAGCATATAAAATCCTAAAAAAATCAATAAAAAGCATATAAAGTCCCGAAAAAATTATTAAAAAAGCATATAAAATCCAAAAAAAACAATAAATTTAGATGGTGAAAACCTGGTAAACAGACACTATCTAAGAAATAAGCTACTCCATCTATTGAGATCGCTTTGCTCACCTATCCACTCCATCCTATCGCATCTATCGCTTCCATCTATCCTAGCTTATCCATTCCATCTTTCGCATCCATTGCTTTGAACCATTTAGCAAGAAATATCCAGCTTACCAATAGTTATCAATCTTTGACATACTTGTCATAGTCACTGTCTTAGATTTTATCAAAATCAATCATATCTACATTTCTATCCTGCCATGGTTTGGATCTTGATCAATTCATACATCCATAATAAATTTTTGTTTCCACTAGGGGTAAAATCCTAATTCCTTTTGCTAAGCTGATATTTTGAATCTTGAAAAATCAAAAAAATTTGAAAAATTTAGAAAAACCAAAAACACCTAGGATTTTTGAAACAGATAACGAGCAACAAAGCAACGAAGATCAAGGCATTTCATCAACAACTGAATCATGAAACTAACAAACTGAAGAATCAACTAACAAGTAATAAGAGATTATCAAAGATCATTCATCAAGATGATTATATCAGTTAATGACCATAAGAACATGTTAATGACATACAAGATTTAGTGTTTATTTCTTGATTTTAGTGCTAATTATATACTCCATGCAACTCAAGGATGTCCATGACTAGAGAAGCTATGATGAGGCATGATTATTTTCTTTGATTGTTGTTTGTGGTTTATCTATTACTAAATTATGTACTTGTCTAAGGATATGATCGGTAAAAGATCAAGGAGGACGTTCCAAGTCATGCATGAAAGGAGATAATCCTTGTCTGTTCTGCAAGCAATACTCGGGTCAACTTGATCCATTATATCAAGTTTCTTGTATTAACTTGCTATATCAAAATCCATGTAAGGAATACTCAGGTCATCTTGAATCATTATGTCAAGTTGCTTGTATTTTCTTACAACATTTTAAAGCTTGATGATGAAATCAAGCACTATTACAAGATAATATATGAAGAATGGCAGTATCATTTTTAGTTATATCATTTCATTAGCTCATTATTCAATTGCATTATAAGCATTCACAGTCAATTGCATTATAAGCATATCATTTCATTAATAGATCAATGATCATAAATAAAGATTGAGCATACTTGGACAAACAAAAATAGTTTGCATTTAATCATTATAGGTGCATTCTTTTAGAATCATTTTAATCATCATCCATTTTCATTTAGTTGTATATAAATCATTTGCATTAGTTTGCATTCAATTAAGTGCATTTTTATTCATCATATAGTGTATCATCATTATAGTTTGCATTATCATTTAATTTAAGATCATTTAGTTGCATCTTTGCACTTAGATTCATAATCATTATAAACATTACATATAAAAATATAAAAACATTTCATATAGATCATTTGCATCATCATCAAAAACAAATCAATCATTCGTTTGCATTCCATATAGATCATTGCATTTGCATCATTTAAGATAGTGATCATTTTCATTTGCATCCAAGATCATCAAAACCAAAAATCAAAACAAAAACATATAATCATTGCATCCATATCATCATCACATAGAATAACATGCCTAAAGAAACATCATCCATATAACCACTACATCCATAAAATCAAAGCATATAGATCATCATAAAACAATAAAATTCCAAGTATACAATGATATCAAATAAGCAATACAAGTGCCTCAAATCAAGTCATGGCTGTCCTATACCACTACCACCTGACTCTGTTCATCTTTGTGGCTGCGAGTGAGAAGATCCTCCAGATGCCTGTCTCCCATGATCACCACTCCTCTGAGGAGGTCCCATGACCCAACCACTACTAGTATCCATCAACACAGTGGTATGATAACTACCTTCTCTCTGGCTCTTTGTAACTGCCTCCTCATATCATCATCACCAGTGGGAAGTCTCCTTCCCGACCTGAACTAATGCTCTAACAGTGTCAGCCGAGACAGTACCTGATCCAACCTGCTGAATGTGATCAAGAAGGTCCTAAGTATCCTGTTGTCTCCTAATAGCTCTATACCACTGAATCATAAGAGTTTGCACCTGTACTTGATGCTGATCAATCTGTGCTCTCAGACTATCAATGTTATCCTACCCTAAAACATCATGCTCTGGTGCATCCTGCTCTGGCATATCATGCATTGGTGCATCTTGCTCTGGTAAATCCTGCTGTGGTGCATGAACCCCAATCCTCTCACCACCAACCTATCCAACTATTTGAATCTCAGTCCGAGTAACTCTCCAAAACCGTCATCTAATCAGGGGAACATGATCCTTAGGATCCTCATCATCTCCACCATGCGCTGCAATAACCCTAGGATCTGGATGAATCTGACCAAAATCAATGCATCTCCCGCAACCCCCATCCAGCCCAGTCACCCTGCCTCCTATCAATGGCAACCCTCACGATGATCTCATACCTATCCTGCCATGCTCCCTCCCAATCCATCCAACATCTCTCCCACCCATAGGATGTGCTCTCTCAATCCTGCCAGCTAGTCCAAATGGTCCTCCATGGACTCTTAGTCGACCTCCCCTCCATCCATGTCTCCTCCCACCACCACCTCCATCCCCACCCTCATCTCCACCTCCCCTAGCCTCATGAGCAGCTCTGAGCTCTCATCTCCATCTCCGTCTCCTAGAAACTGGATCATCTGAGTCATCATCATCATCTCCTGAGCTAGGAGGAGGATCTGTTGGATCAGTAATGCGAGGAAATGGATGAGCTAATATGTACTGAGCATAATCTGCAGTAACCCCAAGATCAAGAATGTGCAATCTCATATCATAAGCCACTCTTGAAGTAGCAACAAACTCTGCATGAGCAATCTCAAATGACAAAGAAGGTCCCCAATCTCGCCTATCTTTGTACCACTGAGCATATATCATCACACCAGTAGGCATAGGCTGAATGATACAAAACTGTCTCAAAATGCGACCAATCAACTGTCACTCAACAATGTAAGGAGTCGGACCAATGAGATATCTACACTACATGATAAATGGTAAGGTCTGTGCATCATCCATCCATGGCTCACAATCAAGATATGGTCTCCAAGTAATGCTATCCAATGAATCAAGCACTCAACGCCAATACTCCATCTTACCCAGCTTATGTTGAGTAAAGATACTTGCATAGAAATACACATATGGCTACCTCTCTCCACGAACCCTGTGATGGATAGAGCGCATAATAGCAATGTGCTCCTAACACCAGATCTGAAATAAAGTGCATCCTGTAGACAAGCTAGTACTCTCATCATATACCACCTGATGCATATCATGATATAAATGTCCCAACATATAAACACCCCAAGCATATGGAGTATGATGCTACATCATACTCAAGAGAATCTCACCCCATCCAATAAAAAAACCTCGCGATCTCCTATCAGGACATATAAATCCTCTAATCAGACTAGCAAGAATAATGAGAAGAGCCTCGTAATACATCACCATATCTACCCATCGGATCTTTCCTCTACCAATACTCTCATCAGCAAATACGACTCTGCAAGTCTCTATCCCAATCGGATCCTGAAAATCTTACTACACTAGCTTGCCAGTTACTGGGATGTGTAGAATCCTGTAGACATCCTCAAGAGTCACACTAATCTCACTCGTAGGCAGGTGGAAAGTGTTATGCTCATTGTGCCATCTCTTAGCTAACACTGTCAATAATCCTCTTTTATGCATAATCTCAAGCATATACAACAAATGGCATAAACCACAAACATCTATGTGTCTAATCTCTGCCTGGGTCAGCTCTGGAACTAAATGACGCACTGCTGATAATTTCTCTCAACACTGGAGAACATCAAGTTTCTCCTATTTATTGAAGCAATCAATTATCAATCAATCTATCAAATCAATCAATAATCATTATCTATCTATCAAATCAAACTACAACAACTTACGCTATCTATCTATCAAATCAAATTGAAGCAACTTAAGCTATCAAATCATTTTAAAACCTATCAATCATGGTTTTCTATCAAATCAAATCTATCAATCAAAACTATCAAATCAAATCTATCAAATCAAATTGAAGCAACTTAAGCTATCAAATCATTTTAAAACCTATCAATCATGGTTTTCTATCAAATCGAATCTATCAATCAAAACTATCAATTCAAATCTATCAATCAAATCTATCAATCAAATCTATCGATTAAATCTATCAATCAAATGATCAATCAACAATCGAGAAATCAAGTCAATCATGTAATCAATCTATCAAATCAATCAGGCTATCTATCCAACAATATCATGAAATCACTCAAACAAGTCCCTATTTCATCATCATTGTGTATTAAACATGTTAAATCTAATCATCAAAGTGATTTTTATCCTTTGCACTTATCAAAAACATGAAATTTGAGCAAAAGCATTATCTTATTGAGCATTTGTGCTAAACTACAGCAAATGCGCTAAATCTAAAGGCATTTGTGCTAAACTAGTGCATATGCGCTATCCTTTTGAACAATGCGCTAAATCTACAAGCATATGTGCAAACCCATGCAAGTGAACTACCTTAATAAGCAAAAGTACTAACAAATGAAACATACGCACTAATATATGCATTTATGCTAAACCAAATTGCATATGCACTAAAACAAACTACAAAAGCGCTAACCTAACGCCGAAAAAATAAAAAAAAATCAAACATTTTTAAAAAAATTCAAAAACGTGCCTAAAACATGAATATTTGAACAAAAGCTTGAAAATAAAGCTCGGGATAAGATACATACCAGATACCCATACTAGATAGGTCGCTGATATCTTCAAACACACTCAAATCAATGGTTCTCCATGGGAATCACCATTTTGCCACCTCAGCAAGAATATTTTCTTCACAAGCTAACAAGGATAACAATGAAATTAAAATTATACTTGGTTAATTTTATATTTACTATTTGAAGAGTAATTAATTTCAATGGGGTAATTTAATTTTTTTTTTCCAAATGAATTTAATTGACTAAATTTTTATCAATTATCATGAGATCAATCGTTCAAACAAGAATTTTCGACAATTTCATGATTAATCTCTTGAGGGGGCACACAATCAAAATTTTTATCTCTATCAAGCACACAATCGAGACTTAATTTAATCTTTGAAACAATGTTGTCTTGACATCATCTCAAAGAGGGGCAAAATGTATACACATAAAAATTTGCTATGAACAATTAAATAAATATTCTATTTATTTAATAATTATTCTTCTATTAAATAGTTAATTTAAAAAGATTAATTTATTTAATTCATTTTATGTCTTTCTATTAATTAATTTAACTGAAATATATTATTAATTAATTCATCTATCCTATTCTTCTAATTAATTAAATATCTAATATTTAATTATCTTCTCCAAACAATTAAATATCTAATATTTAATAGTTATTCTCCTATCTTATAGTCTCAAATATTAAATAATTCCTGTAGACATATAAAAATGACCACATTCCTAAATGAATATTTTATGTTCATTTCCCTATTTAATTAAATCCAATTTAATTAAATTATCCACATTCTTCTATTTAATTAAGTAAATCACTCAATTAAATTCACTATACCATTTAATGAATAAATCATTTTATTCAATTAAATCCCCCTAGCCACTTTTAATTAAATTCAAATTTAATTAAATAGTTATCCTAAATTGAATAAATTAAATTTATTTAATTACAACCAAATTGAATGAAAATCAAATAATTCAATTAAATCCTATTATCCCCTCATCCACTTGCAAAATTCCAAACCCCTTCCTAACCCCTTCTAGAATATTCTAACCAATTCTAATTAACCTAAACCCCCTCTAAACTTTGTCACATCCCTAAGCAAAGGGAGGTCACTTCTCAAATGGCCCAAAGTCTTGGATAACCATTGAAGGTTTTCAACCTTCAACCACCAAAAACCCTAAAGTCTTTGAAAACCATTGAAGGCTTCCAACTTTCAACCACTTAATCCCCAAAGTCTCCAATAACCATTAATGGTTAATTCAAACTCTCCCACATGGTTAAAACATTTGTTTTGACTCAACCTCTATCCAACCCAAGGGTCTCATCAGGCCATTAATGCTTTGACCATGATTATCTCTAAATCATTTGCACAAAGGTTTATCCTTGGATTAACTCTTAATCCAATGGATAATCCTAACTTAGACTTGACCCTTAGCCTTTAGATAACCATGAGGTCTTCTCAGGCCTTTAATGCCTCCAACCTCTTCTTTCAACCCAATCTTATGTTGACATTTGTTACCATGTCATTGGTGCAAATTGTGCACATGGATCCCCAACTTTCAAACCTGGCCCTTGATTAAACCATTCAATCTTGACCATCCATTGCCCTGTTTGTGCTATAAATAGAGCTCTCATTCCTCCATTTTAAACAATCATCTTTCAAATTTGAAGCATCACACTTATGCTCAAATTGTTTCAAGCTTTCATATCATCTTATGCTCTTCATTTAGCCTCTTTTAGATCAGAATTAATCATGAACATGCATGCTAGAGTAATTTATTTATCATTTTAGTTCAATCATAGATTAAATATAGTATGCTAGGATAGTATTCATACTAACCTTGTCATCTTATCATTTAGTTTGTTGCATTTCTAGCATCTCATCTAGCTTATAACACATCTCATATTAAAAACAGTTAAAATCTCTCTCGTTCTCATATTTGCCATCCCTAAACCATTTTGCTCAGTAATCTGAGAGCAAAACATTGGTTTGAGGGACATTGTGAGATAGAGAACCATGGGACCCTCCTTGGGAAGCTGAGTAACGCATCGTTACTCTATAGCTTGCATCAAGAAGTCCTGTGTGTGTGTGTGGATTGATATTTATTGTAATTTTTCACATATTAAATTTTATTAATCCATTTTTCCCACATACATTTCTGGCGCCCACCGTGGGGCACGCACCCCAATATCTTATCGTTTTTTGAATTTGAAGACTTTTGCAGGTACGTGGGAAACTAGAATTAGCGCGTCAAAGACATAAGTTAGCGCATCCGCCAAACAGTTTAGCGCTTCTAGCCTACTGTTTAGCACGTGGGCTCTCTGTCTTAGCGCGTTAAACCTGTTCTTTAGCGCATGATACTATTTAACATATTTTCCTGTAGGTGTCGACGCCGGCGAAACACAGATTGGCGCTTCTACATGACAGATTAGCGCATGTACCAACAGATTTAGCGCTCCACCTTCCTATACTAGCGCGTCTCAGCAAACAGTTAGCGCATATAAATCCACCATTTTCCGAGAAAACCCGAAACACAGATCAGCGCTTCTACCTGACAGATTAGCGCATAGGCCCAATATACAAGCGCTTAGAGTAAATCTTCCAGCGCATACAAACGGACAGTTAGCGCATTTACTTCCAAAATTCCCGAAAAACAAGTCGCTGAAATACTAGACCATAAATTAGCGCATCCAATCCACTTTTCAGCGCGTGGAGACCATCTTCTAGCACGTGCAGTTCAAACATTAGCGCGTGACCTCTGTTAAGATTTTTCTGCAAGTATCAACGCAAAAGAAAAACAAAATAGCGCATCTAATTAATAGTCTAGCGCATCCCACTCACTGTTTAGCGCGTGGGAACTATACTCTAGCGCGTGGAGTCCTTTCTTTAGCGCGTGACTTTCACTAATATTTTTCCTGTAGGTCTCGACGCGTGAGAAAAATAGAATAGCGCGTCCATAAAACAGATTAGCGCATTGGGGGCACATAATAGCGTGTGGGTGCTTTTTCTTAGCGCGTCCGTGCAATAGTTTAGCGCATGGAGTTGGCAAAGTCAAAAATTCATGACAGAGTAAAAAATTAGGCTTGTGAGAGGCATAGTATATATGGAATATAACATTTAAGTATAAGTTAAGGAAATGTAACTTATACTTTAAGTTATATTCCATATATACTTTCAGGATGTTTGAGAGGGGTTTCAGACCTCTAGGAGTTGTAATGCAAAATCTAGTTTTTGGAAGATCTTCCAAATTTCAGACTTAGTCAAATTTCAGGGCATTTCAGGATCAGAATTGTAAAATTTGTAACCAAGATCAGAATTTAGGCTTGTGTAAGCCCACACTAACATTTGATCACTGATTGTGTGCAGGTTCTAATATTTTTTGTGCAGGGGAAGGAGTTAGTTTAGAGGGTTTAAGTCTCTTTTTTTTACTTTCTTTCAACAAAAGTTGGTTAAAAAGAACTCACTCTCCTTTTTTGCACAAATTAAAATAAACCTCATCATTTCATTTGGATGCATAAAATGAACTTCATGCCTTCCTTTTTGGTGTTTTAAAAGAAAATTCATCTTTCTTTATTGCATGGTAAAAAGAACAACAAAACAAACCTTTCATTCTTGCAAGTTAGGAAAAACACTTCATTTTTGGAAGCTCTAAAAAGAACAAGACAAACAATCTTTACTTTGGCAAAAGCTTAAAACGAACCTCACCATCCTTTGGTGTTTAAAAGGATTCACTTCATTTTGCAAGGTAAAAGAACCTCATCTTCATTTTGTGCAAGGCAAAGAGGGAAAACTTTCCCTTATCGACTTTAATTTTGTTGACCAAACATCATGATTTACTTTGTTGACCAGGCTTGTTTTACAAAAGTTTTGGAAATACACACTTTGCTATGAAGGGTTAAAAAGAACATCATGCTTGTTGGAGCAACATCTCCAAATAGAAGTTAGCAAATCATTGTCTTGAAGGCTAAAAAGAACAACTTGATTGCATTGTCTCGAAAGTGGAAGGTATATGCTCTCCCCATAACTGGGTGACCAAAAAGTCAAACCACTCTTAAGCTTTCTGTACTTCAAGCATTTAAATCCTTTAGCAGGCCTGCCTTCCCGAGGGGTTGAAAAACTCTTAAAGCCATTCTTTGGCCGGTGTGAAGGGAACGACCTAAGTGGGGAACGGCTTTGAAGCCAAGTGTTCCAACCCACTATAATCAAAAGTGGAGGGTGACGAAAGTCCCTTTCAACGGTTATGCGCAGCGATTAGCCTTCCCCCAGTATCCTTGAGATACGTAAAGCCTTTGTTCTAAAGGTTGGGAAGCCTCCTGAGGGAGTTTATCACTGACGGCCGAACGGGAAGCCTGATTACAAACTTTAGCATTAGAAACTTTGAGCCGAGTCAGTCGCCAAACATTGGCAACATCATAGTGCAAGGGTGGGGAAGAATCCACCCCCAAGATTACTCACCATATATCTCCCAAGATAACTACTCAATTGTGAAGCAATTCACTTTGAGTTAATTTCTGGCAAAAGGCAAAAAAACGGGCGCCCCCTAGGGGGTGACAAGGCTGTTTGAGCTGACGGAGTATCGAGACTAGTGGGCTATGATATTGTCAATGACCTTTGAATAAAGAGTCTATCTGATGTGTCTTTTGTTGTAAATCAAACCAGTGATAACATCGAGGATTTGAACACATCCTCAAAAGAATATACACTCAATGTTTAGCATTAGGATGATCATTGTCTTCATGTGTGCTATGTATTCTTGTCACAAATGTTAAAATATCTTGCAAAGTATCCAACAATCAAACTCAAAAGTCAGTTCAAACAAGGAAAAATCATAAAGTGGAGAAGATTTCCATATCCAACAAAACATCTTTTGAGATGGCCTTCCATATCCTCCATTATTCTAATTCAAAATCAAGAGAAAAGCACAAACTCAAATGATCCTACTCCAAGTCAAGATCAAGATCAAGGAATCTCTTCATCCTCCAAATCTATCTTAGGTCCTTTCATTCCACAATCGAATTCTCCATCCCTTCCATCCATCTTGGGTCCTTACTTCCCTCCATCCACAAATCCATCACCTCAAATGATCCATAAGAAAGATCAATGAGGAGCACATCTTTGAAATTCTTTCAATCCTCTATCTAAACATCTTTCCAAAAATTTCTTCTATCATTTCCTCTATCTATTTTGGGTTCTTCTGTTCCAAAATTCAATTTTCCTCCATCTCTTCATCACTTCTCAAGTACCAACACTCATCCTGAATACATTTCCCTCTATCCTTGCACAAATCTTCAAACATTCTATCTATTATCCAACACCTCTTTTCTATCCTTCCATCACTTTCATTCAATCATTCTCATACATCCTTCATCTGTGAAAAAGGCATTTGTGTCATTTTGTCACATACTTGCCCATGCTCGAATCTCATGTTCCGTCCTTTTCTTAGATATCTATTCATAAAATGCTTCAGAATCCGAGGTTGTTCCTCTTTAACATTTTCTTTTGGTTGGGATACACACTCAATCCAGAAAAGAACCACTTATCGTATCTTGGTACCGACATCTTTTGATTACTATTTCTCATACACTTAATCGATTGCTCTAAATCATTGTGATCTCTTAAATTGAAGACATGGCTCGTGAAAAATCTAAAATCTTGCTTCAGCGCCACTGTAATTATCAGACCCATGTAAGTTTCATCACTTACAAGCCAATGCAAGAAAAATAAAGAGCAAAAAGAGAAATATCAAAAGCATGAGCAAGAAAATGAATATCAAGAAAAGAAAAATGCAATGAAATGCAATATCAAAATGATTGGCTATGGGAACATGCAAGTAACTCCATCGGGGCTATGGACGCCTGGCTGGCAATGGAGCAATATTTGTGAAATTACAGCGATAACTTCGTCGGGGCTATGGACGCTCGCTGGCAGTGAGGCTCTATCAAGGATGCTTTTGAAGTTAAGGTAACTCATGTAGCTAGCCATGTTGGATTCTGAAGATTACAATGATCATATGAGCCAGACTGAACCCACTTGCACACACATGGGTAATCAAAGAACTAAGTACCTTGATCCAGTTTGGGATTCTTCTTCCCTTTTGAGTCTGCTTCCTAGTTGCTAGAAATGTTCAATTGAATTTTCCAGAGGCTCTAAGTGTGGGTTGGGTCTCTATCTTTGAAAAGTTTGAGAACACTTATTCAGATGGTGCTAAATACTATGACAATCTTACATATCACCTTTTTGCAAATGGAAACCTCTATGCTCGGGGGCAAAGTTCATCTACTCTATTCTTCCTACCATATCTCCCAAATCCTCTAATCCATATCCCTTATCCTATATATTCATTTCTTCTATCCTTCAATTCTTTCTACAATCTTTCTTCACTCTAATCCATATTTATCTATCCTATCTATTCATTGCTTCCATCATCCAGTGCTATCTATATCCTATCTCTATCCATATCCCCTTTTTCATCCTTGATCTTGATCAAAACTATGGACAACAAATCTATTTCCACCTCAATGGTTCAGTCATCCATTCATCCATTCCTTGTCTTGATATACATTGGGGCAACCAAATACATCTTTCTTCTAATCCAAAAAATCAAAAAAATCAAAATATCCAAAAACTCAAAAAAATCAAAATATCCAAAAAACTCAAAAAAAAAAAAAATCAAAATATCCAAAAACCAAAAATCAACAAAATCAAAAAAATAAAAAATAAAAAAAAATCAAAAATCAAAAAAATCAAAGCATGAACACATGAACCATCCATCAAATCAGATCAACAACAGGAAAACTCTCAAAGTCTACAATCAAACTTATCACATGTCTTGTTAATCAATTCATTTCTTGAAATCAACATCAACATCAAACATGTCTTGTATAGAAATAGGTACACTCGAAACCAGACAGATCGGTCTTATACGGGGTACTCACTCTTTGAATCTAGACATTCCTATCAATCATCAAGTCTTGATAATCAATCCATCCATCAACATCATTTTTCATCAAAGCAGAGTGACAAAAACAAGCCATAAAACTATTTCTTAAGCAAAATTTGTGTCAAACAAAGTTGTCCGAATCCTAAACGAATCGAGCAATAGAGGATGTCTCTCCTATCATAATCCGGAAAATTTTCATCATCAGTATCAATCAAATCCTTTACCATCTTACGGATTTTTATCTCAAAAACACTTGTTTAAAATTTTCAAATTGTCAAATCCAGTTTCCAGATCGGGAGGCTTTTATCCATATCATTTGACACGCTTTATCCTGAAGGGACAGCTAAACCTTCACTCTGATAAAGTAAGATTTGAAATTTCTCAAACAAGAATCAACTAAATCCAAACCAATCAAAGGAAACCATTGATCACTCATGCATGACTAATCCCCTTATTCTGAGAAGAAAGAACCTCTATCGTAACATCACGTTGAAGAAACAACAACCTAGTTTTTCCAAATTCATCAAGAGAAATAAGTTTTTATACATCAATCATCAACCAAATCATAACAATGACATCAATCAGTATGACTACTGGGTTTTGTTCTAGTTAGCCTTATCTTTATCAATTGATGGAAATACAGGGTTCACAAATCATATTGTACATATCATATCCATCCATCTGAGACATCACCAAAAATTCACAAATGCTTATCAATCTTGGACATACTTAGTGTAGTCACTGTCCTTGGTTTATCTGAAACAATTATCCAAATAATATCCCACCATGGCTTGGTGATCAATATACATATCCATATCAAATTAGTATCAACAACAAGGGGCAAAATCTTGACCTCGCTGGGGGCATCTCGCCTTCAAGATTTTCAACATCAGACCAAAAACGTAGCAAGACAACAAGGATCAAAACAACCAACAAATGACAAATGACAATGCAAGAAGGCTAAACATCACGAACTTGAACTGATTTCAACTAAACAAAGATCTATTTTGCAAGATATTTTAATTGACAAGAATACATTTCCCATAGCATGCATGATTACTTATGGTTGTTAATTTTTGCTTATCATATCTCCTGAGCACCTCCAGGATGTCTTAGGACTAGAGAAGCAAGGAAGGAATGTGATGTTTTATTTGTCTTCTATCTGTGAGTGAAGCCTTTTACCATGCAAATTTGTCCTATGAAGAAATCCGGTGGCATATTGCTGAGGACATTTCAGATTTGTATGGGACAAAGGTTAACTCTTGTATGTTTATGCAATATGCACTCAGGTCGTCCTGGTTCAATTATACCTTGACGCTTGTGCTATCTTGCAAAATCAAATATCAGGTAAATTTTACTCAGGTCATTATGGTTCAATTATACCATTATGCTTGTATAAATTTTCAACATATCCTAAAAAAATCAATGCTCAGTGATGATATTTACAAAGAAAGCAAATAAATGGTTCTATCGGATGGCAAATACAGAACGAGAGATGCTCCAAAAACATAGCTGCATATCATTTTACAATTAGCTGCATATCACTTTACACATAGCTACATATCATTTTACAATTAGTTGCATATCATTTTACAATTAGTTGCATATCATATCATACATCTCATTTTCAAAATATCATTCATCATTCATCAATGCATCCCTCGCATGCATATCTATCACATCATCATGGAATCTTTCTTCACTTTCATATCTTCTATCATTCTTCCAAACTATCTTCTATCATTCTTCCAACCTATCTTATATCATTCTTCCAAACTATCTTCTATCATGTCTTATACAGGCGGTATCATTCTTGCAACCAGACACTCAATCATCCATATCTTACACAGGTGGTATCATTCTTGAAACCCAGATGATCGATCATCCATGTCTTATACAGGAGGTGTCATACCTGAAACAAGACTTACTCTCATCAATCTAATCAATCTTATCAAACCCATGCATGCCATCACTATCTACTCTTTCATCTTTCAAACAACATTCTTCTTCTTTCGAGAGATCATTCATGCTTTGTGTGCACGAACGATCTCCCGAGGGGGCATTATCATATCAAATCTCAAAACAAATCCAATATCAGTTTCCACATCAAAACAAAGATATCAAAATCAAACTTACATCAACAACATGAAACAAATTTGCTCATCTACATCAAGTTCAAAAACCTATCATTTCATATCAACTTGTAACACAACTCAAGTTCTCAAAAACCATATCAAAACTTGTAAAACAACTCAAGTACCACAATCACAAACTTGTAAAACAACTCAAGTTTCCCACCCATATCAAAACTTGTAAAACAACTCAAGTTTCCAACCCATATCGGCTTGTAAAACAACTCAGGCTTTCATACACATTGAACTCGAAATAGATAATGCAAATAAATCATATTCTGATCAATACAACAGATTGATATCTATACATAACTTGGAAACATTCACATCAAAACAAGTTATACTGACACTCATATTGGACAACTACATAAAATCATGACAGCACGACACAAATATCGAATCTGGCGCATCACACATCAAATATCGAATCTGGAACATCGCATCACATCGCATCGAATCTGGAACATTGCATCACATCACATCAAATCTGGGGCACGACTGGCAAATCAAAAGAGCGACACAACAAAAATTGCATTTGATCATAAAAACACAAAAACACATCATCTTTCTTTGAATTAACATGTGCACACACGTCACTTCAAAGAGGGGCAAAATGTAGACATATAAAAATGACCACATTCCTAAATGAATATTTTATGTTCATTTCCCTATTTAATTAAATCCAATTTAATTAAATTATCCACATTCTTCTATTTAATTAAGTAAATCACTCAATTAAATTCACTATACCATTTAATGAATAAATCATTTTATTCAATTAAATCCCCCTAGCCACTTTTAATTAAATTCAAATTTAATTAAATAGTTATCCTAAATTGAATAAATTAAATTTATTTAATTACAACCAAATTGAATGAAAATCAAATAATTCAATTAAATCCTATTATCCCCTCATCCACTTGCAAAATTCCAAACCCCTTCCTAACCCCTTCTAGAATATTCTAACCAATTCTAATTAACCTAAACCCCCTCTAAACTTTGTCACATCCCTAAGCAAAGGGAGGTCACTTCTCAAATAGCCCAAAGTCTTGGATAACCATTGAAGGTTTTCAACCTTCAACCACCAAAAACCCTAAAGTCTTTGAAAACCATTGAAGGCTTCCAACTTTCAACCACTTAATCCCCAAAGTCTCCAATAACCATTAATGGTTAATTCAAACTCTCCCACATGGTTAAAACATTTGTTTTGACTCAACCTCTATCCAACCCAAGGGTCTCATCAGGCCATTAATGCTTTGACCATGATTATCTCTAAATCATTTGCACAAAGGTTTATCCTTGGATTAACTCTTAATCCAATGGATAATCCTAACTTAGACTTGACCCTTAGCCTTTAGATAACCATGAGGTCTTCTCAGGCCTTTAATGCCTCCAACCTCTTCTTTCAACCCAATCTTATGTTGACATTTGTTACCATGTCATTGGTGCAAATTGTGCACATGGATCCCCAACTTTCAAACCTGGCCCTTGATTAAACCATTCAATCTTGACCATCCATTGCCCTGTTTGTGCTATAAATAGAGCTCTCATTCCTCCATTTTAAACAATCATCTTTCAAATTTGAAGCATCACACTTATGCTCAAATTGTTTCAAGCTTTCATATCATCTTATGCTCTTCATTTAGCCTCTTTTAGATCAGAATTAATCATGAACATGCATGCTAGAGTAATTTATTTATCATTTTAGTTCAATCATAGATTAAATATAGTATGCTAGGATAGTATTCATACTAACCTTGTCATCTTATCATTTAGTTTGTTGCATTTCTAGCATCTCATCTAGCTTATAACACATCTCATATTAAAAACAGTTAAAATCTCTCTCGTTCTCATATTTGCCATCCCTAAACCATTTTGCTCAGTAATCTGAGAGCAAAACATTGGTTTGAGGGACATTGTGAGATAGAGAACCATGGGACCCTCCTTGGGAAGCTGAGTAACGCATCGTTACTCTATAGCTTGCATCAAGAAGTCCTGTGTGTGTGTGTGGATTGATATTTATTGTAATTTTTCACATATTAAATTTTATTAATCCATTTTTCCCACATACAATTCCTAAATTATTTAATCCCTTTTCCAACTCACCCTCCATCTCCACTTCATCTTCCCTTTGCCACTCATCAAACATGTGGCTAAGGAAATTAATATTTCTTAGATATTAATTCATCATTTATCTTCAACCACCAAATTTAATGAAAATTGTGTACATACACATATTTCATAACCATTTCCTATATTCTCTCCAACAGTCCCTACATCTTAGGAAGAACTGAGTCCACTTGTCCTATCATGCCTAAATCTTTTCCAACCATCCCTAGATTCCCTCAGTCAGCAACCCAGTCAAAGTGAGATGAGTGACACTTGTTTTCTCCTTCCCCCTTTCTCTCAACCTTCACCTTTGCTCACAGTCATCCAAATCTGCAGATCTGATCATGACCGTTGATCTGAGCCACATCATCTCATCCTCTCAAGGTCTATAATGTCAAGAGCTTCAGTTGAGAGAGAGTTAGATTTCAAGAGACTTCAAGAGTCTTCAAATTAATCATATGCGTCCGTGAGTTTTTGAAGCAAATAGCAAATAGCAATAGCATTTATCATATAGCATAATAATTTTACCATAATCATGTAGTATTGCATATCATAGTATCAATTAACTACAAGTTATTAGTCCATTCTTCATATGCCATCTTGGAAGCTTAGTGCATTATCTGAGAGCGCACCATCTACAACCAGGAACAGTGGAGTTATGACACAATGAGACATAAGTTATAAAAGTAATATTAGTGTTTTATTTTAATATGTATTTCATGTAGTTTCATTGGTTGAGTTTGGATTTCCTGTAGCATTTCCATTTGTATTTTGTGAAACTATCTTGTTGCGGGGAGCATTCTGAGGATAAAATTCAAGTCGACACAATATTCAAAACAAATGAGAACTCTTATTATGATGTACTAATCTCTACCATTCTTTTATGATCTATTACAAATGCAAATAAAACAATAGAAGCTAACAAACATATACAATTTTAATAGATTGGTAATTTTTATTACGGGTTGTTTTCATATTAATCACTATCATTTGAAACTATTTAATATCATTTTATATAACTTATTTTGATGCCACTCTTTATATGGTTTTCCAATAATACAATCATGTAGGATTACTTGACATGGGTGTTTCTATTTAACTTAATGATAGCATCATCTCTATATTTGACATGGATAACAGAGGAAGGCATATGGCCAGCCACAACACATTAAAAAAAAATTAGTATATTGATTACTAATGCAAGTCTCAGCTAAGAGAAGGTCTGATGAGCTAAAATATTAATTTGGCCGATCTATCAATTGTCGTTTTGAATATAATGAAGATGACATTTATACCAAGACAACACAAGCTACACACCCTAAAAGTTGTTCCATTCATGAACAAAAGACCCGATAAGATACCGATCTATTTGATAGCTAAATAACCGTGGGACACTATCTAAAATTACTCTAAAATCCATTAAATATAATATTCTTTAAAACACATACAATTCCAGCAACTCTCTTCTTCAAGAGATGGGTTAAACAGGACACAAATCGAACAGAAACAAGTGGGAAAAGATAACTAAACCTCCTAAATCAATTAAAATCTAAAGGAATCCAAAATGTCCATTGATAAAATAATAAACCATAGAGCATTCTAACTCACTGAACTTTGGGGAAAAAGCAATACAGTGTGGATGGTGCATCTAAGAAGGTGTGCCGGTCAGCCGCCAAGACATGTCTCATGGAATACAATGATTGAAAGATTTTATCGAAAATAGATTTGATGGAAAGGCTTGAAAACTTTCAAGCATTTGAACTTCGATATGCAGAATAGGGGTACGTGCAAAAGGCTACATAAACTATCAAAACAAATGCTGCCGCATTCTTTTCCAAGGAGATTACACTTCCAGAAACTCGATTTGTTTAACAGGCTTTGGAAACTTTGAAGCAAGAGTACATGGCGGAAGTATTAAAGCTGATTCTACCACCATTCTCAGCACTCTCCTAATGGAAATGGATATCCTCCAAACGTATATAAACATAACTGTAGACGTTAAATTAAACATGTATCTAAATTGTAGAAGATTTGCCTAGCTTTTTTTTTTTAATAGTGACCCATTATCAATCCCCACCCCAAGAATTAAATTGCTCACTTGCAATACCTGGAGCTGTCAAGTTTGGATTGTTTCCTCCAGCGCGGCCCAGCTTCTCTGACACGCCCTGTGAAACCCCTCGCTAAAATGTGGCCTCATGTACCATGCCAAAATGGAAGATTTCGAACAGGGTGTGGTCATTTGTCAAAGTATAATGAATTCTGGTAGATATTCATGCAAAACGTAGGAGCACAAACTCAGCGTGTGATTTGTTGAGGCGTGATCTATTTGACAGAGACCCTCAAGGAGATATCGTCTCAGGGAATGCAATGATGACCTCACTTCCAGAAAGTGGATTTGATGAAAACGCTTTAGAAAATTATAAGAAAACGTAGTTGGTGCTGCAACCCTGAAATCTTCATCATAGGTTATCAGAAAAGGGGTTCGTTGTAAAAGCTTAGAAACTTTCACACAAATGCAGCTAAGTATTGCAAAATATGCGGATGACAGATTTTGATCAAGAGGCCTTAGTAAACTGATACACCTCCTATCTATTGTTGATAACTGATGCTGCTCTAGCATGCAGCTAGATTAATTTAGTTAATAGTTTTTTGTTTTTTGTTTTTTGCATGAATCTGTTTTTAGTAAATAAAGCATGTTGTGCATGCACTTATTGTATTCTTAATATAAGGAGTAGTTTGTTTTTTTAGTTTGAGAGCCTTAGTAGCTTTCCATGAATATATTTAGAACTGCAGTTATTATTAATTCTTCTAGGCTGCAAATTCTTTATATATACGTCTGTAATTTTTTAATTAAGCTTCAATAAAGAAATTGGTGTGTGCAATTCCAAAAAATAGGGCACTATGTTTTTTATTTTGAATTGTGATTTTTTTTTGCAATTTATTCTTTTTGCTAATTAGCTGGTTCAGAGAGGATAGGTTAGGTTCAAAATTCTACAAGTGGTATCAGAGCAGGTAAAATTGTTTTGGGTTAAAGTTTTATTGTTGGAATTTCACCAAAGTTAATCATGTCGAATTCTAACTATATGCCCGTTCCAGAATTTGATGGGAATGATTATGATTATTGTTGCATTAAGATGCTAACCATTTTGATTGGAAAATATTTGTGGGAGATTATTGAATCAGGTTATGAAGAGCCAGCTGATTGGAATGCCCTTATAGTCAATGAAAGAACAACAAGAAAGGAAGCAAGGAAAAAGAATGTTCAAGCTTTGTTTCACATTCAAATAGCTCTTGATAAGAGCTTATTTCCAAGAATATCAGGAGCAACAACTGCCAAAGATGTCTGGAAGACTCTACAAGAAGCTTACCAGGGTAGTGATCAAATTAAAGTAGTCAAGCTTCTGACATTGAAGCAAGAGTTCAAGATTTTAAAGATGCAAGAAGCTGAAAGTATAAGTGGTTATTGTGTCAGAGTCAAAGATGTGGTCAATAAAATGGCTACACTTGGGGATATTGTAAGCAATGAAGTTTTGATAAAAAAAAGGTGTTGAGATCTTTGACATCCAGATGGAATCATGTAGCAATAATCATAGAAGAAAGCAAGGATTTGACAAAACTACAATTTGATCAACTGGTTGGATCCCTGATGTCTCATGAAGAAAGATTGAAAGATTCTTTTGAAGGTGTAGAGAAAGCATTATCCTCAAAATTGCTAATCACAAAAAATGAAGATGCAAGCAGTAGTAGTGCCAAAATCAATCAAGGCCAAAGGAAAGGGAAAAGCCAAAATTCTTCAAGAGGTAGAGGAAGAAGTGGCTCAAGAGGAAGAGGTGGTTTCAGAGGAAGAGGTAGAGGCAGATTTGATAAGAGAAATGTTCAATATTACCATTGTAATAGGTATGACCACTTTGAAAGAGAATGCAGATTGAAAGAAAGTAAAAGTGCTAACTATGGTCAAGAAAGTAGTGAGAATCCTCTTGATCAGTTATTTTTATCTTATGCCAAGGGTGAAAATACTAGTAAAGATGTTTGGTACCTAGATTCTGGATGTTCTAACCATATGATAGGGAATGAGAAGTTGTTCTCAACAAAGGATGGAAGTTTCAAATCCAAGATCCAGGTTGGTGATGATAAATCATTGGAGGTTGCTGCCAAAGGAGCTATAGAGGTCCAAACAAAAGAAGGTATAAAGAGTATTCATGATATTTATTATACTCCACAATTGAAGCACAATTTGTTAAGTGTTGGGCAGCTATGTGAGAAAAATTATAAAGTAGTCTTTGAGAATAAGACATGTACTATCTATGATAAGAATAAGGGTAATAGGGTGATCACTGTTGTTCCTATGACAAGAAATATGATGTTCCCCTTGAGGTTTGGTGAACATAACAACAATTTGGCAAATATGTCTTATGAGGATTCAAGTTGGTTATGGCATCTCAGGTATGGGAATTTAAATTTTCAAAGTTTGAAGTTTCTAACCTCGCATGCATTAGTTTCTGGTTTGCCCAAGGTTGAGGAACACAAGGAGGTTTGTGAAGGTTGTGCTAAAGGAAGGCATGCAAGAGAAAAGTTTCCAAAGGGCAATGCATGGAGGGCTCATCACCCACTTCAGCTTGTTCATTCAGATATATGTGGTCCTATGCAGACTAAGAGTTTGGGTAAGTCATCACTTTTATTGATGATTACTCACAAAATTGTTGGGTATATTTTTTGAAGGCCAAAGATGAAGCCTTGGATACATTCAAGAAGTTTAAAACCCTTGTGAAAAATGAGAAAGGGTGCAAGATCAAATCTTTAAGGATTGATCATGGAGGAGAGTTTTTCTCAAAGGCTTTCCAAAGTTATTGTGATTTTAATGGCATCAAGAGGCAACTTACTACTGCATACACACCTCAACAAAATGGGGTAACTGAAAGAAAGAATCGCACTATGGTTGAAATGGCAAGGTGCATGTTACAAACCAAGGGATTGAGCAATTCATATTGGGGAGATGCAGTTGCTACAACGGTATACATCCTCAACCATAACCCCACCAGTGCACTAGAAAAGATGACTCCTTATGAAGCTTGGTATAGTAAAAGGCCTAATGTTAATCATTTCAAAAAATTTGGTTGTTTGGCATGTGCATGTACCTGATCAAAATAAATAGAAGTTAGATGCAAGGAGTGAGTCATGTATTTTTATTGGGTATAGTGAGAAAAGCAAGGCTTATAAATTGTATAATCCCCTCACTAACAAGCTTATTCTCTCAAGAGATGTGATTTTTTATGAAGGGGGAGTTTATGGTCATCAAAAAGGCCATGTTGAGAAGCCAAAATCTATTTTGAATGATGATATAATTCGTGATATTGATCATGAGTAACCAACTAATGTTTCTGTATCTAGTAGTTTAACTCCACCAAACAGCCCTTCATCAAGTTCTTTAGTACCAAGTTCAAGTCCAACTTTTTCTCCATGTTTTACAAGGAAGGTAAGGAAATTGAGTGATATCTACCAGAGGAGTGGAAATCAAGTACATGAAGAAAACCCAATAGGTGAGACAGTGAATTTTTCTTTATTAGCCAAGGCTGATTTTGAACCATCATGTTTTGAAGATGCATGTACTAATGAGGTTTGGGTGAAAGCCATGGAAGAAGAGATGGATTCCATTCACAAGAATGACACTTGGGAGTTAACAGAACTTCCACATGACAAAAAAAGGATTGGCACCAAATGGGTCTACAAGACCAAGTTTAATAGTGATGGGAGTGTTGAAAGACACAAAGCGAGATTAGTTGCTAAAGGCATCACACCAAAGTATGGAATTGATTATGAAGAGACATTTGCACTAGTAGCAAGACAAGAGACCATACAAATATTTATTTCATTAGCATCTCAAAAGAAGTGGAGCATACATCATATGGACATGAAAAGTGTCTTCTTGAATGGGTACTTAGAAGAGGAAGTATATGTGGAGCAGCCACAAGGTTTTGAAGTGGAAGGAAAAGATAATTATGTCTACAAGTTGAAGAAGGCTTTGTATGGCCTCAAGAAAGCACCAAGAGCGTGGTATGCCATGATTGATGGATACTTTCAGGAGAATGGCTTCTAGAGAAGTAAGAGTGATCCTACCCTTTACTACAAACAAGAAGGTACTGATATTCTCATCATAAGTTTGTATGTTGATGATCTTTTGTATATGGGTAGTAGTTCTAAGATGAAAGATGAATTCAAAGCTGCTATGACGAAAGAGTTTGAGATGAAAGATCTTGGTCTCATGAAATATTTTTTAGGAATGGAGGTTTATCAAAGTAAGGATGAGATTTTCATTTGTCAAACAAAGTATGCATAGGATATGCTGAAGAAATTTAATATGACTGATTGTAACCTTGCCACCACTCCAAGTGCTCATGGAGTTTTGTTATGTAGAGATGATGGTGCTGATTTAGTTGATGAGACAGCTTACAGAAGTATTGTGGGGAGATTGATGTTTCTAATCCACACAAGGCCTGATACTGCCTATTCAGTTTCACTTGTTTCAAGGTATATGACAAATCCATATGAAGGTAGCCAAGAGGATTTTGAGGTATGTGAAAGGCAATTTAAGTTTTGGTATTCATTACTACTCTTCTGAAAAGTTCAATCTTCTAGGCTTTAGTAATTCAGATTGGGGAAGTATTATGGATGACCGTAAATCTACATCTGAAAATTATTTTTCTTTTGGTTCTGGTTTGATTACCCGAAGCTAAAAAAAACAAAGTATTGTTGCCCTCTAATCTACATAAGCACAGTATGTTGCAATTACCTCAGCAGGTATAGAAGCTCTTTGGCTCAGAAAAGTTTTAGAAGAAATTGGAGAAAAACAAATTTAGCCTATAGTAATTTATTGTGACAATGTGAGTGGCATCAAGTTAGCTAGGAATCCGGTTCATCACAACAGAATAAAGCATTTTGATTTGAAATATCACTTCATACGAGATTTGGTATAGAAGAAGGATGTCGAATTGAAGCACATCAACACCTAGGATCAACTAGCAAATATATTCACCAAAGTGGTTGCGAAAGTTCAGTTTATAGCACTACGAGATAAGATTGTGATCCCTCTCAGCATCAAGGGGGAGTATGTTGATAACTGATGCTGCTCTAGCATCCAACTAGATTAATTTAGTTAATAATTTTTGTGTTTTGCATGAATTTGTTTTTAGTAAAGAAAGCATGTTGTGCATGCACTTATTGTATTCTTAATTTAGGGAGTAATTGTTTTTTTAGTTTGAGAGCCTTAGTAGCTTTCCATGCAATGCTAGGAATATATTTAGAACTGCAGTTATTATTAATTCTTCTAGGCTACAAATTCTTTATATATATAGCCTCTATGTAATTTTTTAATTAAGCTTCAATAAAGAAATTGGTGTGTGCAATTCCAAAAAATAGGGCACTATGTTTTTTATTCTGAATTGTGATTTCTTTTTGTAATTTATTCTTTTTGCTAATCAGCCGGTTCAGAGAGGATAGGTCAAGTCCAAAATTCTACATCTCTTCTGCTCCAAAAAGTGGTATGGAGCGATTAACACATAAATATCAACGATAGATTTTTTATCCAACGACGAAGAATGCATAACAAATCTTGTTAGTATAACAGATTTGTCTTTTTTTGAAGCCAGAATAAGCACAGCCCCCATATGGCCCAGCCGAACGAGCACACTCAAAGCATTGACTACAATGCTTAGGTGGCTTATGTGGGGTGCATTCCGTCCGTTGTCTTCACCGGGGTATGTTTCTATTTTCCACAGCAGCCCTATTAATTGTTGTAGTCAGTAGTTAAATGTCGAAGCACAAACAAGGGATGTGAACCAGTTTGATTGAATGCCTCAGAGAAATGTGGTCTTATGGAATGCCATGGTTCTTAGATAATACGCAAACTGGAGTTTTGAAAAGGCTTCAGGAACTTGCAAGCGAATGCAATCGGCAGATGTAAAACCAAAATCCGCAACCTTTGCCAGTAGTCTCCCTGCCTATGCCAAAATGGGAGCTTCAGAATAGGGTATGGAATCCATCAAATGATAAAGGACAGAGGAATTTTGTGAGATGTTGTAGTTGTAACTGACCTGGTAGATACGTAGCAAAATGTGGATGCATAGACATGGAGAGGTAACTTTTTAACAAAACGCCTCAAAAAAATGTGATCTCATGGAATGCCATGGTTGCAGGATACACACAAGATTGATTTGTGACAAAATGCCTCCAAAATTTTTAGCCTCATTGAATGTGCCATGATTGTGATTGTAGGATATGTAGAATTGTAGACAAGTCATGTGAATTTTTTAACAGAATGCCTCAAAGAAACGTGTTCTCATGGGTTCACAAAATCATTTTTTTAAAAAGGCTTTAGGAACTTTCAAGCAAATATAGTTTGCAAGTGTATAGCTGGACTCTGCAACCTTTTCTAGCATCCTCCTAGCCCGTGCCAAAATGGTATCCTTGGACATCCATTAAAGCATTAAAGATAGAGCAATTTTGTCTAATGTAAATGTATGCAAAATGTGGAAGCATAACAAGTGGCAGGAACTATTTTGAGACTACATTTATTGCTAATTTACAAGAAATTCGGGATCCCTATTATGCATTTTTCTAAACTTTTAGCACTCATTTTGTTTGTTGTTATCTATAATAGAGGTATGCTTGCAAACATCCTTATATTAAAAAATGAAATTTGTTCTTTCAATAAGCAACTTCAGTTTTTTCAATAGGTTCTATTATTTTCTATCAATCTTTTAAATGTCTTTAAATAATTTTTTAATTCTAAAATTTAGCTGCTAGTAAATCATTTTTCAATAGTCTCATTTAGATTAAGAATTTCATTTGAGACATTAAGAAATTGAGCTAGAAAGAAAACTAATTTATTATTTAATTGGTAAAGGTTTTTTATGTGTTTGTGTTAACTTAAATAAATCTATTTATTGCTTGAATCTTAAGATAATTGAAAAAGGCTTTCCTACATTTAAATTATGTAGGCTATCTATATTCTATTTATATTTGTAGTGAACTTGATGTGAATCCTAACCTTCATTATTTATTCCTCTTTTCATCCTTAAAAGATATTTTCTCTCTAAACCCCAAACTCTTGCTCTAATGTTTGGAAGTTAATTATTCTACATTGATTTTAAAATTTTATTGTCATTCATTGAAATTATATGTTTTAGTAAACAATAAACATAGTCACAATATATAGACTATATAACAATTAGGTTACTATCCATTTGCTACACTATTGTCTATGTCTTTATTTTCAATGAAAAAACTCTAAATTTTTCTATTCAAATTCCCTATAGCATATGAGGATGAATAATTTTTTAGTTCTTTGATACAAATTATTATCTTTCCTTGTTTGACTATTCCTTCCTTATACATTATCTCTTACACGAACCCTTATCTTAACCATCCATATATTTCCCTTCCTCTTCCTTTTTACATTACCTTCGTTCCTCCAAAGACATCCAACCCACATGTCAAGTCTACATGTCTCACAATGATGACCACTTTGATAATGAATCCCTATTAGATGATGCTAAGTTGGTCACTCACCAAAATTGACTACCACTTGCCTCTCCTCCAAAGTATCACACTTGATGATTTCACCTACTCCTTAATAAATATCATCATCACCCATCTTGAGGGGCTAGAGATATTAGAAGGTATAAGACATATGATCTAAAATCATGTCCCTTTATAGTCTAGCTCTCCTACATTAAACCCACTCTTCTAGCCAACTTATTTTCTTTTTCCTACCACTTAAAATTCCTTCACCTAAATTTGCATGCCTACACCTTCTTATCCAACCCATGTTCCTACCATTTATGTCTCTCTCTCTATTCTTCCTTTTAACTATGATCACATTCCTTTAGGCAAATACTTTACCTCCTACCACTATGTGCAACCTTTTCAAACCTTACCCTTCACTTATATTGTTTGGCCTCTTTCGCCATTACTTTCACTCCCCCTCCTATTTTACCATGAACTTCACAATTCTTGCCACACTCTTAGGTCAAAACATGATTTTTTTAGCATCTCCTATCCTCAATGTACCAACCTATGTCCTTAACTCTATTGTTTAACACCTACTTCATGAAATATCAATGATGCAATACTAGTTATCTATTCTCCCATAAGCTTATACCCCTAGGAGATGGAACTTTAAACCTCCTTCACAAAATAATATGTTTAGATATAATAAATCAGCCACCAGTATCATAGTTCATCACATTAAATACTGACATATGTGTACGATTGGATAAGAGATCTTAAGATACACGTTCTATCCTTTATAGATCAATATGAATTGACTACTACCTTGATGATGTATTTATAGCTAATCCTTTATCTATTCATTAAGAAGAAAGCATAAAATGTTTCTATTATTTATCTACCTATTATATGGGTTCCTTCATTTATCTCTCTCATCTTTTCATGGAATACATTCAACTCAATATAGGTTTGTAAGTCAATTTCACCAATTTTTATGCATTGTAATCAACGTGCAAATGAGAAGGTGATGGATTTAATATTTCATTATCAATTTAATATTTCATATATCTCCTATCTTCTTCACAATTTTAATATCAAGAGGGTATTTATTACAATATTTTCCCAAATCTTCATAATAAAAATTCTTGCATAAATATTTCTCTTTTATAATGTTTTTTACCACTCTGTATGATTATACATAGGTGATCTATAGATCATTTTAAGGCCACCTCATCTTTGACCTCTAATGCCTCTATTTATTTAGCCCCATTCTCTTCTCAACAAAACCAATAATTTTACAAAGGACACCAATAACTTATAATTTTCTCCCTAAACCAGCTCTAATCAAGCAATTAAGTAAAGTATTTGAATTGACTTACTCCTTTTCATCTAAACTTACTCTCTCCATTTTTCTACAAGGTAACACTAACTGGATGAAGATAGATAAACTCCCTATTCCATCTTTCACGAATTTATTTTCAATAATTGTATCCATCTTCATGATATTCAACCCTTGAACTCTAACCTCTTCTTATTATACCAAAATTTCTAATTCTTTCAATCTATAGACCTATTTCACTATGAAACTACCTTACTATCATCCTCTCCTTTTAGTTTTTCTTAATTATCTCTTTGAATTTCCTTCTCACCAAATCATTTTTACCCTTACCTAAATATTTTTCTTCACTTTCATAAGATTATCCTAGGATATGCTTCTATTAATCCAACCCCAAGAAATTATTGAAATTCATTTTTATCTTTTTTATTAAGTTTCTACATGGCCTTTTTCTCGACTTTTCTTTTTTTAACTTTTTATTATATTTCCAATTTATCTTTTCTCATTGATGATTCTCCTATTCTATATTTTATTCTTATATTGTCTAACATTTTCTCCTTTACTTTAGCTATTCATTACTACTTTAGCCTCATGTGTTACATTTATCCTGGACAATTATTCACTTTTTAGTCATGGTGCCAACACTTCTTATAGAGTGACTAAATTTGGGACAACTAGAAATATCATGTCATTTATCACCACAAAAAATAACAGGTGGAGTTTTCTCCTATTTTTATTTTGCACTCATTAGTAGAATGTCCTATTTTATCATAGTTATATAATTTTGTCCTTTTGGTCCTTCCTCTTTCTTTGACACCTCTATTATTAATGTGGTAGCTTCACCTATGATCTCCTTCTCTATACTTATCATGGTAGCTCATATAGGGTCCTACATCTTGAATTTGTGGTACTGCATAGTGCATATTTCTAAATGGTTTTATACTTTCTCTCAATTGAAGCTCCCACTATCCATGTGCCAAATTAACATTTAGTGTTCTCCTAGCTTGACGACATGCTCTATACATACTTCTATCCAAAATCCTTCTCTACTCAATCCATGAACTATTGGTGCATGGTTATCTTCTTCATGAAGAAAAAGTGAACACCTTTTTTTGTCATGTTTGTCCCACTTTATATTTTATAATTTATACATACTATATTTCTAGGGGAACTTAACCTTGTTAGTGTGGTATCTCTCTTCATACCTTAGATGATCAAATATTCATTCCTTAGATGTTTTTTCATATTGTAATTTTTAAACCAATTTTTACTTCTTCTAAGTTGGGTAGAGGTATCGACTTTTTCACCTTTCATTAGGAATTCTTATTCCAACATTATGTTTCAACTCCAATTTGAAACGACCATTTTCATCTTTTCTCACTAAATCATTCTCCCATATCTTTGACTAGGATTCTATTATGATGATCAATTCTAATAAATCCCTATATGAAGAAAAAATCTTCTCATCTACTTATATTATAATATGAGGGGTTAAACTTAAGATAAACCACTCAATTTTATTGAACTTTTATGTCAAGGTTTCTTCTAGTTTTCTAACCACACTATTAAATTATTGTTCAGAATATTTTTTTGATTCCTCAAATTTTCTTCATCTTCATTGTTTTCTTAATTATTTTTGTTGACATATTAGGTGAATGGAATTTTTTCAAAAATAAGACTCTCAATTATTTTAATGTTATATCATGCTTTGGACATTCTTTAATGCACCATATTAGTGCCTCGTTATTGAGGGTCTTCATAAAATCATATCATTGATTCTAATCATCATTAATGCCAACCGTACTCTAATGATTGTCTAATGGAAAGAGATGTTTGCTAGCATCCTTTGAGTATCTATTATCTCCAAAGTTTCGTTGGAAAAATATAAGTTTTTGGTGACTTCTAAGTTTATTCTATTGCTAGATATTATCTCATCATCACCAATTAACAAATTCATTTCCTCCATTATTTACTTTCTCTTCTTCCTCATGGAAACCCCACCCACAATATCCCTACAAATAAGGTCAAACTTCTGCAATTTGATTGTTGTCTCATTTTGTTTCAATTTCCATAAATCATTTTAGTTAGATTTTTCACTATAAATTTTATTTACATTATAAACCCCTCTATTTATTTAATATCCGTGATTTCCATGTCCATTGAGGATATATCTATCTCAATACTATGGTTTTTATATATTGCATCTCTCTTGATGCTTCTTACACTTTTTTGAACATTTTTCATTCTCTTTCCTCTCAATCCTAGGATTGTTTCAACATTTTTTCTTCTTTCTTTTGTTCTATCATGGTTATTAAATTATCTTCAAAACCTATCTTGATCATCTCACCAATACTTATTTTTTCTCTCTTTCTTACAACTTTTTCCATAAACATTTAATGGATTTAATGTATTCATCATTAACTATTATCTTTTCAGTACATTAATTTATCAAGTGGTAGTATAAGACATGTAATACTACCACATCTTTCTTTTTAATATCTACAATGACCTCTATCTTATTTTATATTCCAATAGAGTAATTTTACATGACTTATAGGTTTTAGTGCACTTATAGGTTTTCATCATTAATCTCTATTAGGTTGCTCTTTTTATTTTTCTAAACTTAATAAGGATAGATCCAACCAACATTTAGAATTTTTAGAGAGGCATTCATGGGGATATCATGGCTCAACCTAAAATCCTTTTCCAAGGGATAATATGTTGTATAGGACTAAGAAATTGAAGAATCTTATCAAAGTATTCTAGATCATTGATGAGGGTGGTACTTGAAAGAAAATCTCTATAAATTGAGAGTAGATTTCCTATAAACTAAATATGTATTGTTAGCATACGAAAAGGGATATAGTTTGCTCGGATATTGGTAGAGTTTTCTTGGATATGGAGACCTTTTGATTAGTCATTCTTTAATTTTTAGAAAGGCATCCCTAGGGAAATCATTTCTTGGATACGAAGGTCAAATTTATTGACATCAAAACATGCACTTTTCCACTTACTTTGGGTGATTAGGTTCATGTAAGACATGTATCATGTTGTGATTAATTCAAGAAAGTGACTAGATGACACGTAAGAAAATGTCACTATCAGCATATGGCATTAGCTTGGTCATTAAAGGATTATCTTGTGGTGAGGTTTATTTGGTTGGTAGAATCTATAAAAGCCTAAGTTGCATTGAGTAGTTGGGAAGTAGGTTTTAGGCTTACCACATACTAACTTACTTTAGGGAAGTTGTATAACTAATCTTATAAGTTTGAAAGAAAAAAGATGCAAAGAAGACAAACAATCAGTGAAAGGGATACCCAATATTGATGGAGGAAGTGGGATCAAAGTGAGGGAAAATTTGACACTACTAAATAGTATGAAAAAAGGTAAAGGAAAGGGATCAAGGATTAGGGACATACTTTATGGTAAAATAAAATATATATGTTCAAAAGTCTAACACAAGAAAAATGGTTTAGGGATAATTAGTGTGGTGTTCCTAATGCTAGAAGAAGAAAAGCAAGGAAAATAGGGTGGAATACATTCAAGGTTCAAAGATTAGTTTTACCACATACCTTAAACCTTTTGGGTATGATGGTATGAGTAATCCTACAAGTATGAGTCCCATAAGGAGGAAGAGAGATGAAAAGTGGCATGAGGAAAATGGATAGGAAAAATACTAAAAGCCCAAGATTTTGAGACAAAGGAAAAGTGAATCCTCAAATTAGGAATTGGTGATTTTGAATGCTCAATACAAAAAAGAGAGGAAGCATAGTTCAAAAGTGTAGGTGAAGAATAACTAAGGTTCGTAGATTAGTCTTGTAACTGAAGAAGTACATGATTATATGGAGACCTCAAATCCTAGGGCCAATGGCAAAAACAAAGTAGGGAGTGCAAGCATGGGGAAAGTCATGATAAAGTACATAGATAATGAGAACTTTAAAAGAACAAAATAGTCAATGGTCTCAAATAAAAATGTTGGATTTCAAGGAATGGAAAGAAAGAATATTGGTAAGAGGAAATATATAGACCCAATAAAGGCGAAAAATAGACATAGACACTCCTAACACTTGGATTTTTTTTTTTATAGTTTTGAGATACTTAGGTACATGGCAAGTATAAAAATAGGCAAAGCACTACAACAAGAACTTTTTTTAATAACACCATTTCTTGAAAGAATTCTTAGATTGGTTATAGATGGTGGCCAAAAAATGGTTGTATTAAGAAAGAAAGCACTAGATTTGGATAAATTTACACTTACTAATAAAGACACCAATATCACTTAAATGGGGCAAGACATAAATATCATATAGCAACTATAGGGACAAAATATAAGTCTTTTGTCAAATATCAAATAGGGACTTTATAAGCAACAAAATCAAACTAAAAGAGAATTATAAGTACACTAGAGTCCTTGTACTAAAAATGATATGCATGGTAAAGGCTCAAAAGGATAAACATTGATGGAGAGGTTCCCTAATTTTATCTAAAATTAGAGATGGTATTGTAAGTCATATAGAATGTTCCTAAGCATTCTATGATAATTAAACAAACCTATGAACCCATTTATTTAAGGTTTATCATAATTAAAGCTTTTCAAAATTACTCCATACAAGAAATTAATCCTTATAATTTAATAAGGCCTTGGAGTGATCCATGGAAAAATGTGTGTGCAAGTGAGTTCATTTCCTCTTCACGAAATCAACTGAACTAATCATTATAGGTAGGAATTGCAACAACATTGGAGATAAATCTCATTGTAGTCTGGCAATCAACACATACTCAAAGGCTCTTAACAACTATAATAGTTATTTTAGAGGGGCATGTTTGGAAAACCAAAAGCAATTGTCAACTTTTCACTATGATGGTAGACAAATAATGGTTTTTTTCCTTTTTCACACAACTAAGTACATACCTTGCATCTAAAAAAGACCTTGTTGCTTTCATCTCCCAAACTGATTTCTCCAACTTTACATAGATCTACTATGTTTATGGATGTAACCTATCTGCTACACAAGAATGTACCATTTTATGACCTTCAATCTGACTACATTTAGAGATTTTTTTGATTTGTTATCTTCCATCTATCTTCTCACCTTTTGCTCATCATATGCCCACTTAACATAGATGTTTGAGAGAAGAACATAAGTCACATCTCTTTTAGAATCCCTGAGCCTGTATTTATATGTGATTTGCATATCCCACACAACTGGCATCTTAATGACAAAAGTTTAAGCTCCAAATAGACATGAACAAGTAGGTCAACCATTTACACATAATAATCGAGTGTAATGGAAAACGGGTTACCCATGTGATTGAAGTATGTACAACCCACATACACTTAACTTGCATGTCTGCATGCACATATAACACAAACAAAGTTGATTTGCGCATATCCCACAAACATTAAATTAAATGATCTGACCATATTTTTGTGCCATGCTTATACTTCCACATTTTTCATACGTGTCTATCAGTGCTACGTTTCAACGATTATATCTGAGAAAACCCTCCCTTCCGTGGAGCTTTGGTGGGATGACTATACCCTGTTCTTAAGCTACCATATTGGCATAGGTAGGGAGTATGCTGCCAATCATTTTGTTTGAAAGATTTTATAGCCTTGTCACAAATCCATTCTGTGCATATCCTGCAATCATGGTACATTCCATGAGACCACGTTGTTTGGAGGTATTGTGTCACAAATCCATTTTGTGTGTATCTTGCAATCATAGCATTCCATGAGATCAATTTTTTTGGAGGCGTTTTGTCAAATAATTACCGCCCCCTGTCATGCTTCCACATTTTGCATATATGTCTACTAGGTCAGTTACAACTACAACATCTGGCAAAATTCCTCCGTCCTTTACCATTTGACGGATTCTATACAGGCAGGGAGACTACTAGCAAAGGTTGCGGATTTCGGTTTTACATCTGCCGATTGCATTTAAAGAGGAAGAACAAAAGAGTTATCCTACCCAGGTATCCCTTGCTACTAAAATCTATTCACTAGAACTGCTAGATAGTACAGTGATTTGACATGTTCTTGGTAGAGTAATGTATTGCGCCAAAAAAATTATGAAAATCCAAGCATCAAATATCAAATCAAGTCCTCAATAATTCAAATCGAAATCATTGTTCACATATTATCACTTTAACCTACTCAACTAACAAAGTAGCAATTAACATCTATTATTTGACCTTTCTCTTATTACTTATACTTAATATTGAATTATACTTTGAATGTACCTATAAATTAATATTAAATTTTATATTGATTCTTCCAAATAAACTTACATTCTATTGTCCCTGTTAAATTTTTATTAATAGCTCTTACCCTTGCCAAAATGAAATTAAAGCTCATAAGTAGGCCTAAGTTTGATCATATTCTAATATAAGATGATAAGAGGTAATACAAAAATATAATTATATCTATGCAATAGGTATACAAAAGCTCTAATATGGCTCCATGTGCTGTGTCCATCAACCACCCCATTAGAAGATTATGTAAGAAAATAGAACCAACATAATGTAGAATATAATATCGGTAGTTAGTGCTTTACACAAGTATTATATATATATATCAACCTATCTAAACTTTCTCTTACATTCACATGTACTTGTCATTTGGATATGTTTACAAAGTACCCAATTTATCTTTAAATGCATATAGATAATAATCAAATATTTTAATCATGAAGATGAAGATGCATTCTCAAGTAGTAGAATTCTCAGATTGTTTAATTAGATCAATTTAAAAGAATGTTTAGATTTTATGATTCTAAGTAGAGCATAAAAGATGGCATATGATGTAGTAAACCTTCATATAGAGCCTATGCTTATCTTACTACAAATATATGTATATGAAATATAGAAAATATATATGAGTGTTGATCATACCTTTACAACTTGACCATGTGAGCATACTGGTAGAACCTCATTGGCAAGCAAGCTAACATGAATCATAGATCTAAACACAATTCACTTGAGCTAGCATTAGCTTTTTATTTTCTTTTCTTTGTCTCTTTTTGGTTTTTTTAAATTCTTTATGATATGATTTGATGTCCACAATAATCAGTTTTATTATCCAACATGAAGAGTAATTAATAATACTTAGAACTTATAATTATCACATGACATAATGTGTTCCATTAACTTTACTCATAGCAGGTACCACTACAACACTCTAACCATTCAAATACTTTCTAATTCTAGGTTATTGCTAAATATCATCTAAGTCATTTTATTTTCAATTTTCACTTAAGTATATAACATTCTAGATGCACAATTAGATTATTCCACATATTTGAGATGACCACAATCAAGACCCTATCATAAACTAAATGTCCATAATCCAAGAATTGATAAAAGTATCTCAAATTAGTCATCAAAATGAAATATCTATGACCATCTATAGGTGGGGTGTTATAGACATGGATATACATTATATATGGACATTGATCATTTATGGATGTTATAAATTCTCATATTCAATGTTGTAATTCAGTAATGACATTATGATATCCTAGGGAATATTGATATATGTTTATTAGCTTATATAATTATTCTGTTGTGTACTTCAGTTTCATATGTTTGTGTTTAATCTATATATTAAATTCATAATATAATTATTGAGCTAGTGTAGTATAATGTGTTGTTGATTATCTTTTAAAAAAAATATTATCTCTACTTTTCTAGATTATGTGTTAGATTCTCTATGGTTTTTGTGTCAGGCATCACACAATCGTAGCTCACTGTTCATACATAATCTCTTCAATTTTGGCACATTTACCCTAATTTTAGCATTTCAATAATTTAACCTAAAAGAGGGCACCAATGCTAAATCCAATTAATCTAATAATAATTCTCAGCCTGGGGCTAGATTTATTAGGTTCACCCCTCTTTAATCTAGTGGTCCCAAAGAAAAATATTAGTGGTCTTCTCCCTCCTAATGGTGGAAAACTTAATTTTTTCATCATTATACTTTGGTGAACTAGACCCCTTACACCTTTATTTCTAATTTATGTTCACTAATACGAGTCTTTATAAAATTCAAATTCAAATTTCCATTCACAAGTTTCATTTCCATTTGAATTTCATAAATTTAGAAATTAAATTCACACAAACCCTAAGTTATAATTCGAAAATTAAACTTGTGGGTTATCTAATTTGAATCAATTGTCTTAGATCTATTTTAGAAACATTCTAATTTTCAATTTTGAATTAATAGATCTTATTTTAATCAAATTACACAAATTTAGAATTTTAATCTATAAAAAACCCTAATTTATTTTGGTTAATTTGATTTGTGGGTTGCATAATTTCTCAAATTTATTTCCATATCTAATTTTGAACATTCATAGTGACACTTAATAGATCTGATTTATTTTCCATTTCACATATGATTGCTTTGATTTTTACTTATATTTATCATAATTATGTGTTAGATTTAATGATTTCTTTCATTTCACACTACATCTTTTAATTCATAGAAATTTAGCATATTGCATTTTTAGAGTTTCCAAATTGCTTTCTATCAATCAATTAGATCTCAAAGATTTTATCCATAGTGCATGTTGTTTTATGCTGCTATTTTTTGGAAAATACATTAAATATGTAGATCACATCAAAGATTTTTTAGATCCTAATCCTAGAGATGCTAATGAAAAACCTAATTCCTATACCTCTCCTATGATATATAATGGGAATGAAGAAAGAGATAATTATACTCCTATCAATTATCTCTTTAACAAAGAGAAAGCATTGAAGAGTAGCATGGTACTATCTTCTTCTCATACACATATCCTAGTGCAAGGGGGGCAACATCAAAATATTTGTGTTTCAATCTCTCTAGATCCCCTTTATTCTCCTAGAACCTATCTTAACATCAAAACATTTGTAGAGAAGATAATATTATGCATTTCATTCATGATCCACCTCCCCACGTAACATAAAGTAAAGATGAGTCTTTAGATGATAAGGATCTTCCTTCCCAACCCATCAAAGAGGATATGCATGATGAAACCTGACATTCCTTCTTCATCTAATTTTCCCTTTGCTCCTTCTATTTACACTTATACTACAAACTTCAAAGGAAATCATTATAATGTTCCTCCTCCTTCTCAATTAAGAAATTCTTATAGGAGTCACTATAACATTCATATTAAAAACAAGGTTTTAGAGGATAAATTAGAGTCCCTATAAGCCCTCCTATACAAACTAGTATCGAAGGTGCAGGACATTATCATGATTCACATATGGGTGATCTCCTTAAAATTTAATTTTTTAATGATTATCTTTCAAGACATAAGACTTATCATCTATCTAAAGGTGCCTCTTATTCAAGTACTCCTTTTTGTTCATATCATCAAACTCATGACCGTCATGCTAATGATTGTCCAGATTTTCAAATAAGTATGCAAGAACTAGTTGATAGTGGAACTGTTAAAATCATAGATGAAAATCTATCTTCTTCTAACATCATAGGAGATAGGACCTAATCCTTTTGATGACCAAGATAAATTGGCTAATAAAATATTTTGGAGATTCAAGTACAATAAGAATGTTGTCTTTCCTTTCATTAAAATTAATCATAACTCTAAGCATAAGAAAAGTGATGGACATTGTCTTTTTCATTGTAGTTTTTGTCATTCTTTGAGAAAGTATAAATAATTTAAAACATTTGTTCAAGAACAATATGATAGGGCTTGTATAGCTCTTACAACCAATCTTGCACTCTTCCTTGGTGAAGAGGTAGTGCCTTAGTGCTCAAGTAATCCTTCATGTTGCTCCTCACCCTATGACACTGGTAGTTAACTTAATTGGGGGTTCTTTGTCCTAAGAGGTGATTCTTTTTCAATTACAAAATTTTGGGGTGTTGTTATATGGAGCCTAATATGACTCGAAGGTTAACTTTTACCTACTTCTATTAGCACAGTTTCCCCCCATATTTTTTGACAAGGGTTTGGGGGCAGCACCCCCAAGATGGGGTCAAGGGGCAGTGCCCCTTGCGGGGTCCAAGGGCAACGCCTCTGGCACGCTCCTTGTCACCAAAAATACTTATTATTTTATAAAGGCATCGGGTGTTATTTTTCTATTGGCCAACATGTTGTAACCCTAATTTTTTAACTAGCATAAGTCTTGATAAAATGACTAAAGATTAGGGTTTTTTAGTAGAGAATTTTGTAGCATTTTACACTATTATCGAGTTGCAAGGGAATTTCTAGTTGTAATCAGTTTTAATTGACTAGATAATAATATTGGATTCTCTATTTGGTGGATGTAGCTCGAGATTGGGTGAACTTCATTAAATATTGTCTCTTCACTATTATTTTTTATGTGTTTTTCATTCCTGTGTTTAATATTTATCTGCTTATAACTGATATTTTCTACATGCATTTCCTAACATGGGGTAGCAACATAGTTCATTATTTCCTCTATCATATTCATTTTCTCTCTAAAGTTCAGTATTCCCTTTAGGGGTTGTATTTGTCATACTTTGATGTCCTTTCTTGATTTGAATGGTATGTCTATTATGATTAATATCTCCTTAGGGAAGTTTGTGATCCATAATTCTAATTGACTCTCTCTCTTTGAAGATTACGTCTTCTTTATAGTTGCATTTTACATACATATTAATGTCTTTTCTTGCATTGAATATTCCTTCATGTGAGTATATTGTGCATTTTATTATGTCTAATATCTCCTTAGAGGTTGTGTAATTATTCACATTGTCCCTATGCTTGTAGGACATTGATCTTTCTCCTATCCTCTCTAAGGATCCACTATTCCGTTGTTGAGTGGTGTTTTCTTATGATTTTGATGTCATTCCTTGTGTGAAGTTTTTTTTTGCTCAAGTATTCACTCTTATGCAAGAGGTGTGTATCCTCAAGTTACTATAACCTCTTTTACTCTTGGCAATGTATATCTATTATAAATTTACCCCTCACATTGGGTAAAAAGCGTTGGCCACCATTCGTCAAGAATCCCTTTCACCTAGCAATAGGGGGAAGGTATGCATTCTTGTTCTCCTTCCCTTATTTTCATAGAATATGTTATGTTTGTTGAAGAAACTCCTCTTTGGAAGTAGATGTATTTTGAGCAAAGATCTCTTCTCCTCTAAGGATCCTCTTTACACTTGTTGCAAGATATCTCTTTTTCAACTATCTTATCCTTGATTGGAAAAGTATTGGCTCTTTAACTTGGATTTATGAACATTGTTGCCAAAAGGATATCTCCTTCGTGTTGAAGGTTGGGTATCCTTATTTCTAGATTCCTTAAGACATCAACATAGGGCTATGTTGACATCTTAAGGGGGGCATACATATTTCCCTCTTTCTACTATTTTATACTGGGTAATATCACAATGTTGTGCCACACTTTTATAAAGGAAATGGCCAACACAACTAAAACTATTTAACTTCGACCACATAAAAGCAATATTTCTAAATTGAATTTTAAAATGATTTAAATTGATGAAATGTAGAAATATTAATGAAATTTATGTCTGTTATTTTTGAAAAAAATATTTTAAAAAAATTGATAATTTTATTATATATTCAAAGAAAGATTTTTTGTTGCTGAAAAAATATTGAAAATCAAGGGTTTTAATCAACATCACCAAAAGAATTTTTTATTTTTATTTTTATAATTTTTCAATTAGATGACACATATATATAGTTGAATTTGGTGGTGTTCATTTCACATCACCTTTTGTCTATAACTTTATCATTATTAAAAAACAAATTATACTGTTTTGGATTATATTCTCTCATCTAATGAAAAATATATTTTGTAAATTTTTAAAAATCATTTAATATTTTATTAATTTTCAAATAAACCTCTTTTTGAACTTATAAGGTCTACTTGCAATGTTTAAAAAAAAATAAATAAATAAAATACGTCGAGATTCTTGACTCCGAGCTCTACAAAAGGGTATTTTTTTATTTTTATAAAGAACTATTTTGCCAAAAGAAAAATACAATAGAAGCTGAAAATTTTGGAAATGCAAAGCACAAGGTGACCTAGCTACCAAAACACCTGACACATAGGCAAGTTTGATCGAACTTAATTCAACCAAACTATCTCTCGCTTACTATGGACCCCTAACTGACCAAGTGACTAAATATCATGTTTTTTGGTTTTTTTTTTGTCTTTTTTAGAAAGTCAACCCAAGTTAATTTGAAGGTCATCTTGAATGTATTTTTGTGGGTGACTTTTGAAAGGAATTATTTTATCCAATTTTATATTTTTTTATATTTATTTCAATTTATTATTGTAGAGAATGGTTTAATATTTATATTATCTGTGTAATTTAACATACTTTCTTTTAAATAATTCCAAAAAATTAGTTCAATTGTTTATTATAAATCAAAATTAGACTAGATAATATTTTGATTTGGTGCAAAAAAAATCAAATTTAGATGTGTGTTTGTCTTTTCTTTTCTAGTTTAATTAGGCCCACATGATTTTTACATTTTGGGGTTAATTAATTTTCTTGAAGTATCTTGTGCCTTTGGTATGCTTTTCGTTTAGATAGAACCCTAAAGGTGATAACAAAAGTATCATCTCCCCTCTCCTTCCATTGAACCTTGGGTATAAGAGAAATTGTTATCATCTTCTTTATAGGTAGAAGGGTTTACCTCCTGAGTAGCCCTAAAGGCAAAGTGAGAGGAAATGACCCAAGTGGTATTTCTTCAGTCCGCTATATAAATTAAAACATTGGGCGAAAGTCATGATGACTTGGTGGATGAGATATCTGATAGGTTCCCTTGGTATCCACACTTGTGTGACATGTATAAATATCCTATTACATATGAGGACTGGGATAGGTTCTTAAGGGGACAACCATCACATGATAGACACCAAGGACAACTAAAGTTCACTCACTAGACACCTTAGATTAGTGGCCCAGCCTTATTTTTTGTTTGAACATTGCAATAGATTTACTACAAAGGGATAGTTGGTTTTCCCCCCAATATACTCACCATAAGGCTCCCATGAGATGAGACAAGAATCCTCAGCTTAGCATAAGCTACTTGTATCTTTCTAGGGAGAGGGTGATTTGGGTCATCCTTCCAATCCTAGAGGCCCCTAGTTGTCCTCTCATGCAAAGACAAAATAGAGTATACACCTCTTAAGGTGTCTTTACATTTTATTCGATGAATATTCTAGGTTGTGGGTTGAGGTTATTGCCATGATAACATTGACCTTAGGCTAAGAAAGTGTTTGATGTGTCTTCAAGTATGCTAGAACCATAGAAATTGGGTTGATTCAACCTATTGGACATATACATAATGTTTGCATTTTGACAAAATAATTTTAGACATTGTGTTTCATTGCTTATTGTGTTTTCTTGTCACAAAACATTTAACATTAAGATCTAGTCACTCTTAACAACTTGCAAAACTTGGACAAAATATACAAAATTATGCTAAGTTTCTGGATTCAAATGTGTATATTTTGTTTGTGTAATATCAATATTTTGGATCACGCTGCATGATCCATCATTTTTCTCTCATTATCTTTCTCTCATCTTGATAATGGATCGTGGAGTGTGATTTGAAATTTTGATGCAAACAAAATATACACAATCAAATCCAAAAACTTAGCATAATATATTCATCATGAATTATGGAAGTTTAATATATTTGATTTACAAAAATTTTAGAAATGGATTTATTTTTTAAATTCCAGCACATATTTGATCTTTTGGCCATGTCTATGTCTGTTTTTAATGTATACATGGACTTGACTTACAATAACTTAAACATGCATATTTAAAGTTGGGTCCAATTCACTTGACATATATGTGCATGTGTATATAGGGGTCCGCAGATCTGCATTAAAACCCAATAGCAATTTGTCCAATGGGGAATAAAAGGACTAGATTATGAAATTATGATTGAATAAAAGAGACAAAAAAGGGATACAACAATTGCTCAAGAACTAGTTCTCATTGATGATGAAGTGGTTGCAATTCAAGAATGACAAGAAATTGGTCCTAGTCAATCCAAAAAAAAAATCTTTGGTATGGCCAATTTGATGGACATGGATGAAGACTCTCTTTTCAATGAGATTTCAGCTAAGAATATGGTACCAGAAAAAACAATAAAATTACATTGCAAAAAAAATTGGGATGAATATTTTCAAGATAAATCTCTAAATCGAAGAGCACAATTATTTGCAAAGTTATTTAGGAGAAAAGAAATGACTCCCTTTTTGGAGTTGTTAGGTGTTGATAACAAGAAGAAATCATCAAACAGATCAGCAAATCAAACAATGGTTGGAAATTTACAAAAAAACACTAAAATGCATTGAGAGAACGAGTCAAGCTATTGATTTAAGTGCTACTTGTAGAGCATTAATGACTATGATTTCTAGTAAGAAATTATCACATAGAAGAAAAACTCAAGAAATTTCCCAATTATTGAATGTCTCTAGAAGAACTATCCAAAGATATATTAGGAAAAGAAACAATTGGGATGAGAATATTGAGAAAAATTTGGTAAATATTTGAAGGTTTGCTTGGAAAGACAAAATTGTTGAGGATGTAAAAATATAGGTTATTGAATTGGACCAGTGACTCTCATGTTTCTTCTAATATAAAAGGTACTATACATATGAGGGATGAAGATGGTATAAAATAGAAATAACACAAACTGAGCTATTTGAAAGCATTCAAACAACAATTTCCAGATGTCAAGATTTGTTAAAGGATATTTGAGGGTTTACGACTATGTTTTGTACATGTAAATAATGTACATGAAACTTGTTGTCAAAATAATGTTGAATTTCATCTACACCTACAGTCATATAAAAAGGCAATGGCAAAAACTATTCCAAATGTAGTAATCCTTGCAAGTACAACACAATTTGTGAAGTTTATTTTATGTGAAAGAGTAGAAGATTTAAATGAGTTCAATATATAATGTATAAAAAATGCATGTTTGAATTGTGGAGATTTGAAGAATGTTCTTCAAATTGAGAATGTTGATCATTTAGTGCAAGTAATGTGGAAAAGATTTGAATAAGAGAAATACTAGACAAAGTTTGGAGCTAAATCCAAAAAATATATGTTAAAAGAGAATGAATTATTGTACAATGAGTTTATGACTAGATTTTAGAATTTGACATATCCACATATCCAACTTTGTCATGGTGCATGATGGAAAGCTAAACAATTTCATGACTCAAAAAATTGCTTTCCTCCAGGTTGTATTATATCAATTGTAGGCTTCTCTAGGAACTATACATTCAGTCCTCATTAAAAGATTCAAATTCAATACTATCATTCTGACCAGGTTGCAATCTTTATACAAGTTTTATATAGACATGCAAAGTTTCATGTGGACAATGTAGAAAGTGGCGAAGATGAATGCTTTATCATCAAGGAGGTTCATTTTTATATCTATGATTACTAGTCATGATAGGAGTTACGCAGCCCATTGATTTGAGTTTTTTTTTGAAATATCATACAACGGGATTTAGTCTAATGGATGTACTGGTAAGCATACAAATTGATTTCAATTTCCTATAGTCTTTTAATTAACTGGTATAATTAATTTTTAAACTAATATATTGGATTTCATTGTAGCTTCATAGGACAATTTAAGTCTACAAAAGCGTTCAATTGGTTGTCACAACAACATTCTAAACATGTTGTAAATTTTTTGTTGAACTTTGTTGAGCATGGACTTGGACAAGGAGAGCATGATGGAGAAAGAGCATGTGTGAATCATGCATTTCACCAACATAAACTTATAGGTACATTTTTTATGTATATATGTGTACTTCATTCAAGAAATCTCTATTTATAGGTATGTATCTTATGGGTCCACTAAATTTCTAAAATGAGTTATTGTGCAGGTAACAACATATGAAATTCATTTGAGATAGTAGAATGCTGTAAAATTCATTTGGGTACTCATGACACAACATACAACAAATGCTATTTTTGGGAAGGTAGAGATATTCATCGATCCAATCCTTATAATTGTCAAACAATTAATGGTATAAGAAGTTTACATCAAGGGATGACTACAGGACTTAGCAAACCTCTTGTGGTTCTGGTAATAGAAAGATCATGTTTTTATGTTGATTTCGTTGAAAATAAGTCATGACTATAGGAATTATCAAACCTCTTGTGATTCAGGTAAGAGAAAATTCATGTTTTTGTGTTGATTTCATTGAAAACAACACAAATATTCAACAACGCATGAACATTAGAGATGGATATGTTTCACAATGGGACATGAAACAATTAGTCGCAATATGCCTCCTGTTTAAGATAGTGACATTTTAGATATTCATGATCCTCTATATTCAATTGATTATGAGCATGCTTCTGATTTAGGTGTGGCAGGTGGGTAAAAGTACAAACTTGTGTCTCGGTTTTATAAAGGAAAGGCTAACAACAACAAAACAGTTCAACTTCAATGGTGCAAAAGTGATATTTCTATTTGGTATTTGAAGATGATGAAAACTGATGAAATGTGTAAAACTCGATGAAGTTTATGCCTATTATTTTTATAAAAAAATTGGAAGAAGAAATGATATGTTTTTTAGTTATTAAAGTCATTTTCACAATTATTAAAAAATGCTGCAAATCAGGGGTTTCACCTTGCACCATAAAACTATATGTAAATAAATATTTTCCTCTGATTTTCAAATATGTTTTAGATGACATCCATACCCAGTGCAGAAAAAAATCCGATTACGATGTATATTTTCACCGTTATAACAATTCAAAGTTGAAGTTTCCTAAAATCAATATTTTTTGCCTCCCACCAAATTTCCCCAATCAAAACTATAAAAATCCCAAAAAAACTTATACATTCTTGAAGATGACTCTCTCCTCTAGTGTTATATATAATTTTTAAATTTTTCTGATATGATTTACTATTTTTTTGGTTTTTTCGAATCAGAGTCTTCTCGAATGTTAATATACCTACCTGTAGTATTTTGTAATTTTAATATACTAATTCTAATTGAAATTATATAAAAATTACATGTCAATGTTACTCACTCCGAGCTCTTGAAAAGGGTATTTTTAGTTGTTTTTTAAAAATAAAATTTAATTGTCAAATTCTTAGCAAAACTTGAAAGTTCTGTAAATTGGGGTGGTTTTGTTGAGTAGGCTTCCATGTGGGATGCCACATAGGTAGCATAGGCCGAGTGGACCTCAGCCGAGTCCTACTCGGTCAATTCCCCCAAGCGGCGGGACCCTCCGCAAACAATCGCATGGGGAAGCGACCGCTCACTTTGCCACCCTTTCCCTCATATATTAATGAGGTGATTATTTAGTTTTCTTAAAATAAAATAAAAAAATCAATACATAAAATCTTCAATTTGTTTTCTAGGAAGTTGATTTTTTTCAAGGAAGGAGGCAATTTTTTCGAAGGAGGTGATTTTTTGTCGAGGAGGTGATTTTTTGCAAACGAGTTGAGTTTTTTCTTAAGGATATCCACTTGCAAATGAGTTGATTTTTTTCTTAAGGAGTTGATTTCAATACTTTGTGTAATGGGGAATAAAAGAAATAGAGCAAAAAAATATGATGGTATAAGGGATGATTCAAAGAAAGGTCATACAAAATATAATCAAGAGCAACCTGTTGATGTTGAGGAAGATCTTGTTGATGTTGAAGATGATGCAACTCAAGTAGTGGAAGAAATTAGTACTAGTCAAGGTACGTATTTTTCTTTTGTCATGAGAAATTGATGTAGATGAATGAGGATTCTCTTTTCAGTCGAATTTCATCTGAACACATGGTACGAAAGAGCACAATTAAATTGCATTGCAAAAACATGTGGGAGGAGTATTTTGAAAAAAAATCTATGGTTTGGAGAGCACAATTATTTGTAAAGTTATTCGGGAAAAGAGAAATGACTCCTATTTTAGAGTTGTTGGGTGTCGATAATAGAAAAATCTTAGGAGGTCATATAAAAGAAACAATAGTTGAAAATTTGAAAGATGCATTGAACCTTATTGATACCACAAGTCAAGGAGTTGATTCAAGTGTTGCATGTAGAGAGTTTATGACTATGATTTCTAGTAAGAGATTGTCACATAAAAGAAAAGCTACAATAATTTATGAATTACTGCATATATCTAGAAAAAATGTTCAAAGATATATTAGGAGGAGAAATATGTTAAATGAAAACATTGAAATGAATTGGGTAAATATTTATAGACTTCCTCGAAGATAAAGAATTTCTAAAGATTTAAGAAGACTAGTCATCAAATATTAGACTAGCCACTCCCGTTTTTCTTTCAATAGAAGGGACACTATATAGATGAAAGATGAAGATACTGGTATGAATATTTCACATCCTAAATATTTTGTGGATACAACACAAAGTGAACTATTTGAAGCATTCAAGGAAGAATTTTTCAGATGTGAAAATATGTCAAAGAATATTTGAGAGGTTGCACCCTTGCTTTGTATGCATAAATAAGGTACGTGAAACTTGTTGTTGTCAAAATCATGTTGAATTTCATCTATAATTAGAGTCATATAAAAAAGCTATGGCAGTACTTAATCCAGATATGGTCATCCCTAGAAGTACGACACAATTTATGAATCAACTTTGTGTGATAAATCAGAAGATTTAGATGACTTCAATGTATAGTGTATAAAAAATACATGCATTGATTGTGGGAATTTGCAAAAATTTCCATTTCAATTTGAGAATATCGATGTTGTACAATGCCAATTTTGTGGAAAATATTTCAATATGAGACATATCAAAGTAAGTCAGGAGATGAATCCAAAAAAATTGCATTGAAGGATAGTAAATTGCCCTACCTTGAACTTATGAACATATTTCCTACTATGATTTATCCACATATCCAACATTGTCATGGTGCACGATGGCAAGCTAAACAATTTCATGATTCCAAAAATTGTTTTTCACCTGGTTGTATTCTTCCAATTGTAGATTTCTCTGAGAATTATACATTTGCCCCTTAATCGTAGATTCAAACTCAATATTATCATTCTGATCAAGTTGCAATATTTGTACAAGTGACCTGTAGATATGGACAATTTGATGTGGATGGGGTGGAGAACTATACTGGTACAAATGAATGCATTATCATCAAGGAGGTTCATTTCTATATCAGCGATGATAAGGTTCATGATAGGAGCTATGTAGCTCATTGTTTTGCAATGTTTTTTAAAGATCTTGCAAATCACGAGATAAATGTTTCACAACACAGGATTTGGTTGGATGGTTGTGCAGGTGAGTACATAAGTTTCAATTCATTTTTCATTTATATGTAAATTTGTATTTGAATTCAATTTGATAAATTTTATTTTAAATGTTCAATTGTACATGTACATGACATACAACTTTATGGAGCAGGACAATTTAAATCTGTAAAAGCCTTTAATTGGCTATCCATGCAACATGCTAGACACAATGTTAAGTTTATGTGGAACTTCTTTGAAAGTACACATGGAAAAGGAGAGTACGATGGAGCAGGAGCATGTGTGAAGCGTGCAGTTCACCAACATGAACTTGCAAGTACTATTAATTTTGTTTTCAATTTATTTGTATCTATTTCTTAATATAATTTCGTTTAGTAAGAAGTTTACATAACAACATCTCTAAGTTCTTTTATGTAGGTAATAGCATATAGAATGCAAACAAAATTGTTGAATGGTGTCAAAGTAATTTTGCTAGTCAGGACACGCCATACAACAAATGTTAATTTTGGGAAGTGAAAGGTAAAATATTTTTGTTGGCAAGAATTCTTAACAAATTTCATCAGCTTTGCATTTTACTTTTATCCTAAAGTAGTTGATCTTAAAATGTGCAAATTTCATTTCATATTTTTAACAGGTATTGATCGATCTAATCCTTACAATTTTCAAACAATTGTTGGTATTAGAAGATTATATCAAGTGATGACTACAAGACACCACAAGCCTCCATTGATTTAAGTAAGAGAAAAATCATGCTTTTGTGTTGACTATGTTGAGGATAATCTCATGAGTCAATGCGAGAATATTGCAAATGGATATGTCTCACAATGGGATATGAAAGAGTTAATCAAAATACCTGCTTATGTAGATGATGAAAATGACATAGGCATTCATGATCCTATATATTCAACTGATTATGAACGTGTTTCTAATTTAGTCGTATCAGGTGTGTGTGTGCATATATGTTCTTTTATTTAGTTTTAATTTAGATCATGTAGTGACATGTTCAAATTTTATCGATACATCTTACTTTTGTTTTAAATTTATATGGTGTTATCTGGATGTACATACATGTAGGTGATATTATTGATGTGGTTGTGGATCCTCACAATGTGGAAGGTGTAGATTATTATCTACTAAGATAAAAAAAAGCAAAATTCAAATTTCCATAAGTAACTGTAGATGGTGATGGACAATCATATCCAACTGGTTCAGTTGTTGTAGAAGGCGCCTATTATCAGTAAACTAAGATAAACAAAAATGGTGTTCAATTTATTGAATACATGCCTAGAAAATAGTTCTAGATTACAGTCACTTGGTTATAGCGACAAAGTTGCAATTTGAGACATTACCAAAAAAAGGACGTGGCAACCAAAAGTGGAGGTTACCTTTTGAAGAACATAATTTTTTTTTTGGAGATAATAAAAGATAGAGAGGATCTAGACTATATGTATCAGGAGCTAACTTAGGCTATCTAACTTGTTTTTGTAGCTCATACTTTTATATTTGAACTAGAGTTTGAACTCATGTTTAATTTGAACTAGGACTGGATATATATTTTTGGACCATATTAAAACTTAGAGATAATTTTTTAATATTGGATCATATCTAGTTTGTTTTTCTTGACATGGTGAACAATGGTTTTCATATATTGTTATGATGCTCAAGGTTGAAATGCTTTTATATTTATGATTTTATGTATTCTTCAATTACATACATACATGCGCTTTTACATGTGATATATATCCCCTTTAGACATGCACTTTGGACATCCCTTTAAGACATCATCTTTGGACATCCCCTTAAGGAATCCCCTTTGGACATCCCCTTAAGACATCCTAATAGGTCCTAACTTTAGATCCCCTTATGTGAAGTATGCTAAATTATATAAATTGTTACATATGTATGCTTGGTTGAAAAACTTTTAAATGTATTATTTTATGTTATACATCCCCTTAATACATCCTCTTTGGCCATCCCCTTAAGACATCCTCTTTGGACATACCCTTAAGACATCCTAACAGGTCCTAATTTTAGATCCCCTTATGAACTATGCTAAATTATATATATGCATTATCATTCAATTTTTCATGAGTTCACACTCATGTAAATTCCTTTCTTCATTACATTAGTTTATTAGTGATTATTTATATTACTTGAATTAGATTATTAGTAATTATTTATATGGCTTGCTTAAGAAATTATTAGTAATTATTTATATTTCTTGATTAAGAACAAGGCACTAGTCATAATTACATTATTCATATTTATTAGTGATTATTTATATTACTTGATTTAGAAAATACATTTTGATTTTTCATTGACATCCCCTTAAGACATCCTCATAAGAAAAGTTAGGTATAGTCCTAGGATGTAGTCTTAAATAATGTTAAACTCTAGATTAATATCAAACTTACCTCTTACTTAAGTACTAGTTGTGAAGAAAAGCAAGCATCCCATACTCCTTGTGGTCATCGCCATTAAAGTTTAAGTGTTACAACAGACACAACATGTAATATTGTTAATATTATTTCCACAACCTACTAAAATGATCCATAAACCTATATAAATACCAATACCAATACCAACCTTAAAACCTAGTATATATCATTTGCATATCAATCTAACTCAAATGTAGAAATGATTTGCATATCAATGTAACTAAAATGTAACACATGAAATTTGAACATTGTAACACATAAAATAAACATGTAACTTAGAATTATGAAATTTATATAAACACATAACACAACTAAGTAGACAAATTCAATAATAATGAGTTCGAAGAAATTCAATACTAATTTAGCATGTATTATGATCCCCTTAAGACATCCCCTTAAGACATCCTTTTTTGACTAAATTATGCACTAAATAATAAATTATAAATATTAAGGAAAGGTGTTGATGAATTAGGAGAGTGAGAGTGTGCACCTAATTCAGAGTGAGAACTCATTGTAACACATAAAATAAACATGTAAAATATATGAAATGTAGATATAAACATGTAACACATGAAATGTCTAGATAAACATGTAACATGTATGAAATGTCTAGGTATAATGTCTAAACTAAGGCTACAAATGCAATGTCCATAGTTCATGTATAATATCTAAATGTCTACAATATGAATAATAGAAATCGAGTGCATAATAGAAATATAATGTTCACAACATGTATAATAGAAATGTGCACAACATGTATAACAGAAATGTCAGATATACATAATAAAAGAAGCAAGCATGTATATAATAATATAATGAGCTATATCATACCCTGTCCCAATCCCTAATCTGATCCATCACCTGCTTCAGGGGCCTATATTGTGTACACAATTTCCATGTTATAAAAATTATATATATAGTGGATCTTGATGAATAGGGAAAAAATAAGACACATCAATTTAAATTTACTTGTGTATCCTGATGAATAGGATCACTAGGTGCCTACAAATCTCCATATATCATGTCCATCATAATCTCCTGTAATATATATTTAAAATTAAAAAATAGTCAGTTGTAGTGAACACATAGAAACTTAATATATACAACTAAGTTAAAATTAAAATTTCCAGTTTCTTACCTTATTCCTCTCCTAGAATACACGCCTGATGCCAGATATCTCCAAAGAGTGTAATGACACAACATCTTGATCAATAAAGTCATCCATAAGAAGATATGAAAAACCTCATTGCCAAACTCCTAATGTTTGTGGTGTAGGATGCACTATAGTCCTAGGAGCTATAGGAGGTATTGAAATATCCTCCTTCCTGGAACTACTATGCTCTGAATCTCCTCTACCATGGCTGGTACTAGTCGAGGATCTCTAAAGTACTCATGCAATGAACTTAGAAAGCTACTGAGGAATGATTCCATGTAATGTAGATAGACCCTGATAAGCATCCACAAGATCATTCACTAAATAGGAGCTCATCTGGTGCAAATGATCCTCTGGTAAATGTGTGATCTCTGCAGGCAACAGTAGCTTATAATAAATATATGGGTCATAAAATGGATCCGTCTCATCAACAATCGGGGCAATATGAGAATGCAACATATATCTCCCCACGGGATCAGAAGTCATCTCATCAACCTAAGCAGAAATGTTGGCAATGCTAGAATACATGCCAATGTGTGCCTCCTCAGCTACCATATCACTAGCACCACTTATGACCAAATCCAAACCTTTCCGAAAAAATGAAAGATTCCGAACCACCATTTCCCTCTTACTAGGGGATTATATATCATGGTGTCTAAATATATCTACAAATCTGCCCCTACCCTGCCCAACATGTCATTGAAAGTCTGTGTAATCAACATTATATCCTAGATGAAATTCTACATAAAATTGTTTGCAGAAATACTATGGCAGCTCATCCTTCTATGGCCACCTATGATATGTCGCCAACCATCTAGGATATATGAATGGTGCAACAATAGGATCCTCACATATAGTGACCTGATATCCTCTAACCATAGTCGTTTCCATTTAAAATGGGAACATGGATTTCACATTCACTGCAAAAACATTTGTATCTATTGTTTTCCATTTAATCATGCCATAGATAGTGTGAGATAAAGTGCTATAAAAATGCTCAATGTGAGGGTCATCATATGGGTTGTATGATTGAGCAATATCAATCATACACATTAGCTCATCTCTAATACATTCTAATTTATCTATATTGGCCAACACATGAGTGTTATTTAAAGTCCATTGCAACTATGCTTGAGAGGACTGCATTCTCAAAATAGTCTAAGTACAAGCAGTCTTTGAATTCTCAAGAGTACTCTCAAGAGTCTCAAACCTACATGAGGTCTGTTGAGGATAAGGATGCAAACTTTTCTCAGAAGAAAAATGATGTGAACCACTAGAAGCCATATCTAGATATGATGTGAAATGTATGAATATATATGTGTGTGTGAATCTACATGTATACATTAAATTAAATGAAAAACAAGTTCATATACAATGTATGCCACAAGCAAGATGAAACATTGTACAACTATCCTTGAGTTAAACATTTTAAACAAAACAAATCAAATGAATTGCAATCTATAGACATTGAAACTTAAAGATTACACTGCAAAACAAATTACATGAACTTATTTAACATAAAAATTATAATATGCATATGCGACTACACCATTATAAATAATGATTATGAGATAATTTTATTAAACTAGAAAGTTACACCAAATATCAATAATATTAATCATTCTAGCATAATTGTACTTCAAATATAAAATTTCATAATAGGTATATAATTTTGGAGTAAAATAGACAATCACCTAATTTATTAATAAATCTTTAATTAGACTCCTTTTACTTTATCTAGGGTTTTCATTTTGGTTTTACAAGCAAATTCATTAGTGTAAAATCTAATCTAGTTAATCTAGTTTAACTTTTCACAATTTGATACAAAACTCTTGATCTTTGGATATAATTTGTATGAGTTATTGTTAAACTTTTATTCAATATCAGAATCCAAAGTGATGTTATATGGTGAAATGTGATAAGCTACATTGAGATTCTCCTGCATCATATCTACAAAATAATTTTGAAGAATACTTTTATAAATTACTACTTTTTATGTGGCGACCACATGCACGTGTTTTTCTTTGATGTAATTTTTAAAAATATCACATTTTTTATTTCTTTTACCTCAATACTTTAGGTTTGCTAAGATCACATACCCTTCGATGGTGATACTTAAGAGGAAATTCATTATATCATATTAAATAATTTATTTACTTAAGATCAACTTTTATTTACATATTAAATAATTTTCAAAATATATTTTAATTATGTACATCAATTATATCAATTAGAATAAACATTTGGTAATGAAATACAAGCAATTATCATAAAAAATTTAGAATCAATTCATTCTAAATGTAAAATGATACATACACATATAAATATATAATCAGTTTTTTAATTTAATATATACTTGGCAAAATAAATTTATATAGATGTGTAAATTTTTAAGTAATTTATTGGGGTTTATAATGAAACCTATCCAAGAAAATTTGTCATTTATTAGAATACATAACTCATTTACCCTATATAGACACCACCCTCAACTCTCCCTTCTTGTTGGTTCTTATTTTACTATTTCAATTAATGCTTTCACATAATATAATACATTCACTTCCAACACACACTCTACTATTTTCATGTGCATTTTGCAAACCAGCCAGCACTTTACTAATATTGCTACAATAAGATTGCAATACCTCAAACTCTTGATGTACACCTTCTATTTATACTTTCTTGCATTCCATTTGAGGCAAGTAGGTCACTAAGTCCAATCCTTTCAAGCAATCAACAAACATTTCTTAGACAACCCTACCTTGATTCTACCTTAACAATTTTCATGTCCATAATTAAAAGGAGTCTTAAGATCCATTTTCATAAGCCTACATTAATAATGAACATAATTAGGTTGAAGAAAAACCCCTCTTAGATAAAAAAATTTGTGATGTTACCTACCTCCATACTTGTCTCTTCTAGTGCAACTTTCATGAATCCTAGAGTTTATTTTGATTTGAAAATATAGATTTGGTTAAACCTTTTGTAAAATAAATTATTACAAGGTTTTTGATCCTTTCCTTTCTCTATGTTTATTATACTTATCATCCAATCCAATGGAAAAATACACTCTCCTATAACCAAAAAAAACTAAATTTAACTCTAAAAGCTCCAATCAAAAACTAAATATATGTTCCATTTGATACAACACTTATAGGAAAAACAGTGATCACTAAGCACCATTTAATACCATAAGAACCAATAACACTCCTTCAAATGTTATAGCACCACCTTTATTACTAATCCATTAAATTATTATTCTACAAAGTAACCACTAATCTAATGAAATTAAAACCATTTATTTAAAACTTATAATTCTCCTTAATAGAATCCTTATCAAACCTCAATAATAGTTAAGGAACATTAATCCATGGTGTCCAATTCAATTGCTTAGGACATGAAAACGTTAAAATTTTTGACACTAAATATAGCTGCCATTGCGAATGCTTAACGTGGTTGATAACATACATGTTAGTCTAAATGTTTTCTTGAGCTAGGAATCATGGTATATTGCCAAGTTATTGAATCTTAATCCAATGTTTAGGGTTTTAATTAAAGATTATAATTAAAGATTATAATTTAGGGTTTAGGGTTTAGGGTTAATCAACCAAGATAGTCAAATTTCTCCTGGGACTTGTTCATTTTTTTCTATTTAGGGTTTAGTGTTCATTTTTCTATTCAGTGTTTATTGTCTATTTTTTACGTCTAATGTTTATTGTTCATTTTTCTATTCAGGGTTTATTGTCTATTTTTTGCGTCTAATGTTTATTGTTCGTTTTTCTGTTTAGGGTTTATTGTCTGTTTTTTGCGTCTAATGTTTATTGTTCATCTACGTTTTTGTTTTTTGTTTTTTTCCTACGGTTTAAATACTATTCATGTTTTTTTTTTTTTCCTATGGTTTTTACTATTCATGTTTTTTGCAATATTTGAAAACTGAAAACTATTTTAAACATGAAATAGAAGACGATTTTCAAACTTTAAAACATAAAAATTAAAAAATAACAATACATTAACATTTTTTTATGAAAAACAATAAAAATAAATAAAATAGAATATAAAAAATAAAACTAAATACCTGGAAGGAGGTAAAAATGGTCTAGGGGGTCAACTGAGGTGAAAAAAATGGGTACCCGTGCTCCTCAAAAACGCCTGTCCATTTTCCAAACAGTAAAAATGATGGAAAATGGTTAAAAAAATAAATAAATACATTTCAAAAATAGGCGTTCGTTTAGCTTCGGGCACCTGTTGCTAAATAGACGCCCGTTTTTTGATGGCTCGGGCAACCGAAGCTAAATGGGTGCCTAATTTGTACAAATCGGGCACCCGTTTCTAGCGGGCTCATTTCCCAACCCACGGTCTTCCACAAGATTGGGACCCAACTTTGTATGTTTACCCAAATTGTTTTTCTCCTAGGAAAAAATTAGAAATAGAAGGCACACCTGTTGTAGCATTCACATGATTGTTGTTGATTGGATCATTGAAATTGATCATGCTTTTTGTTGGTTTCAAATTCGCAAATTGTTGTTTAACACTCTCCCCCTTATCACTCAGAGCGATAGGAGTGGATTTCTCCATTTGACTGATAGCGAGTTGATAATTGTGGAGTGTTGCACGCAACTGCGGAAAGAAAGTAAACTTAGGCAAAAGAAGATTTCCCCTGATATCTTTTTGCAAATTAGAGTTTAAAATCCTTTGAATATCATTATCAGGTACATGAAAAGAAATTTGAGCACACCAATGCTTATATCTACCAATGAAATCAATCACTTTTTCTTTAATACCTTGTTTACAATGCATTAAATCAGTGAAAGTGATTTTAGGACCAATGTTGTTTTGAAATTGTTGGATGAAAGAATTTGATAGTTTTTGAAAGGAAGTGATAGAATAAGAAGGAAGAGAGCAATGCCATTGTAAAACCTTATCTCTTAGTGTTCATGTAAACAATTTTGCAATCAATCGTTGATCATAAGCAAATTCAGTACACAAGATTTGAAATTTTTTGACGTGTAAGATGATCACCTTTTTCCATCATAGAGTTCCAATTGAGGGATCTCAACATGTTTAGGTGGCATGAATTTAACAATATCAAGAGAAAGTGGGCTCGCAACATCAAAGATAGGCACACTAAACTTGGATTGACTCATAGAAGAAATTTGTTATTGTAAGGAAGACACAGTTTGCACAAGATTGTTAATTGCCATTTCGGTAGAAGAATTGATGTTAGACATAGGTGATTGAGAAGGTGGTATGATGTTGTTGAAAGAAGGCATGGACTAAGAATTAGGTGGTGGGACATTATGATAAGTAGGCATATGTGATGATTGGGTAGGAAAAGAGACACTTAAAGCAGAAATATAGTTGTTGAAGAAATTGCCCCCTTGTGTCACACTGATTGGTTGAGGAATAATAGGAACATGCATGGAATTCATAGGTAATGATGGAGGATTAAATGAAGAAGAGGGATTTCTCCCATGACCTATGGTTGTAGGAATAACATTTTGAGTTGAAGTAGCCATAATGTTAGATATGAAAGTAGGAATACTAGTCATAGGATTAGTCAAAGGATTAAAATAATTAACCTATGTTGAAGGTTGTGAGTAACGTAGGGTTTCGACACAACTCTTGATAGGCATGACATTAGAATCAACAATATGTGCGATACCACTCAATATATCAATTCCATTCTTATCACTTTGAAGCATGTGTTTAAGACCTTTAATTAATGGAAGAGCTTCACTATTAGGGTATTCTTAAGACATCCATTGTTGAAAGCTATCAAATTGATTGTCCAATGTATAAAATTGATCTAAAGAAACCCTATTTAAAGCTTCTTCTTCATCATGGGATCCATCAATGGGCACATGATTAGGATGGGAAGAATTAGCATGATCCTCATTAAAGAAGTCACCCAAATTAGGCTTCGTCTCCTCGGTAATCAAACCTTGGGATGCCTTAATTCTAATACTTCATCTAATGGGGATAGGATAGGTAGGACTAATAGTGGTAAAACTCATGCACTAGAGGAAAAGTTTGAATTTTGAATTGTAGAACAAAATTTACAAAATTGGGTAATGCAAAATACAAGAAAATAATGATTACACAATTTGAACTTTGTTGGAGGAAGGGGATGACACAATTTCCAAAAATGAAAGGAAATTAGAATTCTTAAAATTAGGTCCAAGGGAATACCACTTAATTTTAAATTAAAATTTTTAAAATTAGGGCAAACAATAATTGACCTCTTAATTTAAAAAAATTTCTTGAAATTTGAAATGTTGAATTTTGAAGGTATTTTCGATTCTAGATGGATCAGAAATTGATAAAATCAGCTAATCTTCTGGATTTAGGCTATTAAATACAGTCATAACAGTCTCCTAAAATTTCAGGAAAAAAGTTGAGGACCGTGGCTGGAGCGCACATGATCCAACCAACTTTTTTTGAAATTTTCAGGGATGGATATTATGATGATTTTAAAGCTAACCCCCAAAAAGTGGCAAACTTTATGATCTTTAGATAGGCAAAATGAAGGCACAAATGTGAAAATAGGACCCTATTAGGGTTTTGAACAAAAAGGGGAATTGAATTGGAATTTTGAAAAGGGTCAAACCTAATGGATAGGGACACC
>NC_081413.1:194981142-195103642 GCF_030272615.1 Cryptomeria japonica | reverse complement strand
TACAAAATTAGAAAATGTAAATGTGATATAAATCATAACCATGGAATCATAATATTTACATAGTAGAAGCATTAAGATCATGGGAAAGATAACAATAATAAGTATATGAAAATGTCATAGACATAGAAAGTATAAGCATTGGATATCATAAATAGGTAAAAGTTCATAACTATGTCACACTTTAATAAAGGAACTGTCAACACAAATAGAACTGAAAAAAAATTGTATCACTTAAAGGTTACCTTTATAATTGAAATTGTAGAGTGATGTTAACTTTTTTTTTTAAACTAGGTAGATTATTTTTTTAATAATTTTAAGAGAAGAAATTTTATTTTATTTTATTTTTTGAAAAATTGAGGTTGATGGGACTTTACAGAAAAGAGCTTGATTGCAAGATATAAATTTAAATCTATAATTTCAAAATTTAAAGACAATAATGAAAATGGCCTTGATTAATTTGACATACTTGGTGAAGAGTGACAACTGCAAAATCCAAGAATCTATATCACATCCTTGAATATGTATAGGTAATCAAATTGAGGTATAAATATACCATAAATGAAATGTACACATGAATAAAATAATCATAAAATAATCATTATATTAAAACAATCTTAAACCATTAAAAAATCATGTAATATATAATTTTCTATGAATATGAGCGTTAGATTTCATTAATTAAAAATTAGATAATATACAAGTTTCACCATTCTAAATAAATATAATACAACTTAACAATTTAAATTCATACATACATATCTCAAGTTAAATTCATACTTAGTTTAAATTAGAAACTTGAACATCTCAATTTAAATTCATCTTAAACTTTATTATTGATAAAACTTTTAATTAAAAGTTGAGTGCTATTTGATTTTTATAGTCAATATATTATTCTTAAATATATGTTCAATTTTATTTATTTTTCATTAATTTTTAAATTTAATTTATAATTATTAGTTACTAAAGACAACACATCTAAATTTATCATAATCATCCTTTTATTTTTTTTTAAACTTGAAGATGAAGATAATGTAAATTTTATTATTTTTGATAAAGATAAATAGGTTTTATAGGAACCTGAAACCCAAAGTTTTACAGACCAAGGCCATCAACTAAACAAAGAGAAAACCTAAGCAAAACAAGGGAAACACCCCACATAGACCGAAGGCCATAAAACAAAACAAACGGAGCCAAAAAGAGAATAGGACAATGCACTCAACTAAGAGACTGCATCAATTCAGTATTCTTCTAAATAATCTTCTTGTTGATTTTCTCCAAATCCTCCATAATGAATCTGGAGGTTCCCTAGTCCTTTTTCCGGCTCTTGGTCCTGGTGCAGGGACTCGAACTAGTATTTCCTCTAGCAACACTGGCCACCCTTCGAAGCACTCTTTTTCTATTTTTCCTCTAAGGGAGGCTCACTGGCGATGGGCCTGGTTCTATAGTTAGCCATCATGGAATTGATTTTCTCCAAACCATCAGAAATATTATTCATCACCTCTCTGCTCATTTCCACTAGATTATTCAGGCTTTCCTTGATATCATTAACATAATCTTCCAGCTTATCAATTTTGCGCTCATGGAAGTTCTTCATAGTTTCAACATACCGAGATATCTTCTTGATCATGCTCATGATATTCTTAGTTTTAGTGGGCCTAGGGGAATCCGTAAAAGTATCAATAATTCCCTTAATCCCATCTTTCAGCGTTCCAATTTCCTTATCCACCCATTTCCAGTAGTTTTCCTAACTTCTAGTGACCTCCAAAAATAGGTTTTCCAACACCTTCTCCTCCTCTTTATCACCTTCATTCTCCTTGTTCACATTCCCCAATTTCTCATTATCCACATTGATGGGGATGTCCAATCTAATCTCGTGGTCCAAGTCTTTGGACCCACTAGATTTGGTTAATTTCATTTTCTTTTTGATGGGGACCTCCAGGTCTTGCATTTTCGTGCTACTAGATTTGAACTTACTTGTCGTCCACCTTGGAGGATTAGTTTTCCTGCTATTGTTAGTTCATGGGGTCACCATAAGCTCCCCTTCTTTCTTCAGTATATACTCACGGTGCTCTGAATCCTTGATGTCACACCAATCCATGGTAGTACCACTGTCATCCTCATCCATCTCTGTGTCAAAAAAAAACTGCACATCAAGGTTAGAGGAGAAAATGTGGGTTTTATCCTTGGGGAAGGGTTTCACTTCATGAGCTTTGGTGTATTCCATAATTAACATGATAAGACCTTCATGAAGTATTGGGTTATCCTATTTTTCAACATGTTTGACTAAACTATTCTCCAAGGATGAAACCAAGTAGAAGGGTATGGGGATAATTCTACCATGCCTAAAATGCTTTAAGATAGTAAACTGATACAAGATAATAATAACATATCTACCATCAAGGGTGATGTACCTCATGATGAATTCCACCATATCATCTCAGAGGGAATTTAGCTCTTTCCTATTGTATCCATTGTCTACCATTTTTGAAACCCTTTGTCGCTCCTTTTCCTTACCAAAGAAAGTGGCAATGCCCTCCTCACTCGACATCCTATCTTTATATAATTTCTCACCTTTCATAGCCAGACCAGTAACAATGGCAACTAGGGTTTCGTCAACTTGAAACTCCAAACTATAAGAAACCAACACACCCTTATTTGATCCTTTGACAAATCTTTCAGTAACCAAGGCAGAGTGACCATGCAGTCTCTCCAAAAAGGGCACCATCCCACCATCAGAGATTTCCTCCCAAACCTCCTTATTTTTCTACCACTTATCATAGGTCAGGGGTTCAAACCTATTCTTTTTACCTCCCATTCTGCAACTCAAATAATTAAGACAATAATAATTCAGAAACAAAACTAGGAGGAAACAAAACCAGAAATAGGGCGGGCTGAAAGTTCTAGAGCTTCTCAAAGTGGTAATAATTTGAAATACCACCCCAACAACTACCATCCCATCATAATCTTTCATCATTAAATTCATTGGAAAGACCAAAGATATCAGCATCATTTCTTGTCAAGTTGCACAGAGTTTTTGAGTAAGTTTCCCTTCCTCTCCACCATTTAATCACCACTTAATCAATAGCCAAGTTGGCCACATGATCCGCCGGTTTGTTTCCTTCCCAGAAAATGTGTGAGATCTTGAAATCCTCTAGGTTGACAATTATTTCAAGGCAATCCTTGATCAAGCTTGAAATAGTCTAGCTAGGCTTCGTACTACCCCTAATGCATTTCATAATGTTAAGTGAGTCACTTTCCATCCAGACCCATCTAAACCCTTCCTTGCTTGCTATTTGTAGTCCTATGTAGGCGATGTTGGCCTTCGAAAAATGGTTAGTTTGGGTGCCCAAAGGGAGCACCACCGCGGAGATCAACAAACCCAAATGATTCCTTGCTAGTCCCCCATAGCCTGTCGGCCCTGGATTTCTCTTGGCCATCCCATTGATATTTATTTTGATCCACCCCAGAGGGGGCAGATGCCAAGAAACATTCTCTCTGGTATGTTTAATTTCATAGACTGGGACATATATATTCTAACATGTCTGCCATCTATTGATAGTATCCCATTCCTCCTAGTTAGACTCAAGTGGAGGATCATTTTTCCTACCAGGATAGTAATTAAGAAAGTTTTCTTTAATTTATCATTCCTTATTCTGATAGCCGCAACAAGAGAATTGGACTCCATATCTCTGAAAACCCTATTATTTCTTTCCTTCCAAATACCCTAGGCAATATGAGGTAGGGATAAGTTTCACAAAGTACCAATTGCATGGTTTCGCTAAGGGCACTTCCATTGGAACCAAAAGTTATAAATAGAACTAGGGGAGATCCAATTAATTTTCTACAGCTTGACAAAGAAGGCCCAAATGTCCCTAATATAGGAAAAATGTAAGAAAAGATGATCAAATTTTTTAGTTTTTTTCTTTACATAAAAACATCTATTAGTGATGGGGATCCCATGTTTATAGAGATTATCAATGGTAGAGATCTTATTTTGCATGAATAACTAGAAGAATATATTAATTTTAGGAATTAAGAGTTTATTCCAAACTCCAGTCCGAAAGGGGGAGGATTAAAAGACCTAGTGATGATTCTGAAAGCATCCGCCACCAAAAAATGCGTGGAAGTAGAACCATTCCATATGACCATGTCTTCCACTAGAGAGGAGGGAATGATGATCAAGTTGAGCCAAGAATTTAGAGGAGACATAGAAGCATCAAAGCTTCTGAGGTCCACCCAACTTCCATCACTAATATAACCCTCCACCCAAGATCCAATGAGATTAATGCATTTCTCTTTGAATTGGGAAGCCCACATTGAATCAAACAGTGGTCCCTCTCCTGTCCACTAATCATCCCAGAACCTTATATTTCTTCCATTTCCCCAAACCCATAGGCTTCCCTGATAGATAATGTGGGTGGAGCTGAAGAAGTTTCTCCAAAGATTAGAGATCGAAGTCAGGAGGGTATAATTTTCTAGCATTCTTTGGAAACCATGAATTTGGCATTTGTCCTTGAAAATATCAATCCATTCATTATTATCCTTTAAACATCTCCAAATCTTCTTAGCTATTAAAGCTCTATTGAAGTCTGTCAAATGTCTAATATCCAGACCTCCCCTAATTTTGGACAAACAACCATGATCCCAAGTGATTGACCAAATGAAGCCTACTCTTGGATTCAGTACACGACCAAAGGAAGTGCTTCTATATTCTTTCCATTCTATCAGCAAATTTGGTCAGGATTTTAGAGAGACACGTAGCATACACTGGAAGGTTCTGAAGTGAGGCCTTGATTAATTGAAGTTTACCCACCTGATTTAATAAAGCCCTTTTCTAGCCAGCCAACTTATTTTGGAATCTATCAATTAGACTAGACTGAAAGGAATCCGGGGTAGGTCCCACATACAAGGGAAGACCCAAATACAAATCTGGGAGAGCACCCATCTTACAACCCAATATATTGGCAATCTTCATTTTTCTATGCTCAGGAGTATTCATGAAAAAAATGGAGCTTTTAGAAAGACTGACTTTTTGTCAAGATCCTTTCTCATATGTATGCAGGATAAATTTAAGATTTTTTGCTTCTTTAATAGAAATTTCCCCCATCAACAACATATCATCAACAAATTGTTGGTGGGAGAAAATAGTAGCTTGGGATGAAGGCCATCAACCCATTAGGTTGCTCTTTCTGATTTCTCTTTGGATAATTTGGCTGAAAGCTTCACTCATCAGAATAAAAAAAAATGGGGAGAGAGGATCCTCTTGTCTAATACCCCTCGATGTTGAGAATAAACTAGACATTGAACCATTGATCAGAACTGAGAATTTGGGAGTGGTAACACACTAATTGACAAGCTGGATGAAATGGTTACCAAAACCAAAAGATTGAAGCATTTTAAATAAAAAATTCCAATTAACCTGATCATAAGCCTTGAGAAGATCCAACTTCATCAAGAAGCTTGACTTCTTATTGATAGACAAGGAGTGGATATTCTCATGAAAAACAATTTAATAGAATCCAAAATCTATCTACCAGGACAAATCCATTCTGATGCTTCGAACTTAAAGAGAGAAGAATTCTTTTAAGCCTGAACATAATGATCTTAGTGAAAATTTTATAGATAGAGTTAAATAAACTAATGGGTCTAAAGTCCTGAAAAGAACTAGCATCAGATTTCTTGGGGATCAGGACAAAAAAGGTGACATTCATCTCCTTAAGAAGTGATCTAGAGACAAAGAAGTCTCTTGCAACATCCACAACATCCAAGCCAATAATCTGTCAAAATGTTTGAAAAGGGAACATAGGGAAACCATCAGGGCAAGGAACTTTATTACCTTCAAAAGAAAAAACCACAATTGGAACCTCATGATGAGATGGAATTATGGTTAGCTCCTTATTCATTTCCTGGGAGACTGGACTATAAAACTCCCACAAGATCTCATCTTGAGCATTAACATCAAGAGGGCCATCATCTAAAAGAAGAGTAGAAAAATATCTAATGGCTTCCTAGTTCAACTCCTCCTTCTTATCAATCCAGCAATGATCCACCAAGATTTTATTGATTATGTTTGATGCCTTATGTTTGAGATTTGTCATATGGAAAAACTTTGTGTTTCTATCCCCAAATTTGAGCCATAAAGCTCTAGACCTCTGCTTCTAGAATTCCTCCTTGGAAATGATATCATGAATTTTGGAAACTAACTCAACTTCTTTATCCATAATCACAAGATCATACCCCACATCTTGAATCTGAGTCTAGACATCATCCAAATCTTTCTCGAGCTTCCCTTCTATCTGAAAAATATTTCCGAATGAGGCTTTATTCCAGAGTTGAATAGTGGACTTGACATTGGCAATTTTCTTAGCGACTCTAAACATCACAGTTCCCTGAATGTCAACATTCTACCATTTAAAAATATTGTCATGTATTTCTGGAGCTAAAATCCACATCTTCTCAAACCTGAAGGGGAAGGATTTCCTCCCAGTAAGAGGGGAAATACTCAGACTAATCAGGAAATGATCAAAGCAAATTCTGGATATGCATTTAATCTACAAGAAGCATCACAAATCCACTCAGGAGAGATAATACCTCTATCCGGTTTGACTTGGATGAGGTCCCCTCCCCCCCACTTCTTCTATTCGACCAAGTGAATCTATCCCCACGGAGATCAAGGTCTAACAAGCCCACAGAATTAATCATGTCCAGCAAATCTTGTCTACTTTCATCTAAAACAGGCATCCCACCATCCTTTTCCATACTAGATAATGGGGTATTAAAATCCCCCAATAGAATCCATTTCTCATTAAGGAAGGCCTTTCTAGCATTTTTCCCATTTGGGGCATAGATATTAGATATAATCCAAGACGACCCATCATTTTGACTAGTAAATCTAGTGGCAATGTGATTAGGAGAGGTAAAGACAATCTTAATCATAAATTGTCTAGGATTCCACAAACTGGCAATACCACCAGAAGCCCCATCAACATAAACACAATGAGTTCTGCACTCTTCGAAAACAACCAATTTGATCTTTTCCACTCTACAACCAAGCATTTTGGTTTCTTGAACAAGACATATATCCGGCTTGTGATCTCTAACCAAGTTGGATAGAAGATCATTCTTGTGGAGATGATTCATTCCCCTAATATTCCATGAGATAACTTTCATTTGACTAGAGAGGGGGAACCAATCCCCATGTCTTGTAGTGTTGTTTGGACTCCATCAGAAATGGACACCCGACTATGTTTGTCGTGTTAGAATAACTGGTGGACAACTGAGAGGAAGGGTGAATCAGTTGTCAACCAATTATATTAATCAAACCACTTTATAACCTTTAACCTGAGCACATAGACATTGAATACCAGAATAGTAGAAACAGATACTGGTAAGCAATAAAACTTAAGAATGAAACAGAGAATTAACACAGTGCAACCATACCACATAACACCATAATTTGTACTTGGAAAACCCGGTAAAGGGAAAAACCACGGTGGGAATTATAACCATAGTCAAATGATACTTTTGTAGAAAGTATGTGATACAATAAAGGGCCTACACATGCAGGAAGGCACACTACCTAGAGCGTACTTCTCATTACAAAGGAGTCTCACTGACTACAGAGAGGTTATAACCACCTCAAGATAATTCAACAACAATCCAAAAGAATGAACTGCCAGTGATAGCATCTACCATGCCTGACTATAGTCCTGGTTAAGCTAAATACCAAAGGCCTTTGACCTCTTGCATAAACCTAATTTGATCACCTATGATTGACCAAATTTCCTTCGCATATGATATTTCATTCCACGACCACGATGATGATCTACAATGAGATCTTACATCAATTTATACAAACCCTAAGGGCTAAACCAATTTGGTCAGCCACCTAAAAGATATTACAATAAGATCTTTATATGCATCCATATTACAATGATATGCCATGTCAGCTTTAGACCAAAACAACATTAACCAATCCATAAATCATCCTGGTAACGTGTAGAGAACACGTAGCATGATACTAGTCCATAACCTAGATAGGTAGTGGACCTTTTTGGGTCCAACACGCCAAAGCGATGTCTCTAATCAGTCTAGGCATGATTAAGAATCACCTTCTCCATCTTGAATTCCATCTAAAAGCTGCACCAACACCACTTATGCATCTTGTCAAAGATTCTCAGTAAAAGCTCTGTCGGTAAAACCTTAAACTCTTATCGGTATAGGTTTACTAGAGTGTATGATAGCATTTGATCATCAATTCAATACCAACTGATGAAAACATACTCCAGAAACATCAAACCAAACATATTCCATTGATCCAAACATGTTGATAGTATCCAACTGATAGACCCTTCTACCGGTAACACGAATTCTTCTACCTGTAACCAAAAGCTATCTGTCGATAACCAACCATAACAGCTAGTATTGACATCAATGACAAAAAACCAATGCAACACATAATCAATTCCTTCATATTGCCAACAATCTCCCCCTTTGGCATTGATGGAAAAACTAGATGTGAAAAAGAAAACATAAAAGTGCCAAGAAATGCCAAACATTTCTCATAGAAGATATAACAATGAAAAATCAAAAAATCCCAGCAACTTCGTCTAAGGAGTGCACTGTAATCAAAAACTGATCTGAATCTCTCTCCCATACATATTAAGTCATTATTTTTCACATATAACTCTCCCCCTTTGACATCAATGCCAAACATATGACATAGATATCAAAATCCTGTGAATCTCAAAGCTAACTACTCCCCCTGAGTAGTAGAACCACTACATCAATCAAGAGAAAACAATAAAGTTGATGATGCATATCAGGCTGATGCTCTGCTCCATTACTTAATTTTTTGTTAGAGGGGTAGATACCCCTAACCCATCTCTCAAATATTCAAATGATTCCTTAGATAGCGGTTTAGTGAATATATTTGCAATCTGCTCTTTAGTGTTCACAGAAACCAATTTGACTTCCTTTTCTTCCACCTTTTCCTTCAGAGAGTTATATTTTATTGAAAAGTTCTTAGTCTTAGAGTGAAATACCAAATTATTAGATATGTCAATAGCTGCAGAGTTATCAAAATAGATAACTACCGGTTCACTACAATTTACCTTGATATCTTTCAACATTTGCTTCATCCACAAGACTTGAGTGCAATTAGTTGCTGCTGCAACATATTCAGTTTCTACAGTAGATAAAGAAATCCATGATTGTTATTTTTTAATCCATGAAACCAATTTATTTCCAAGAAATAAAGCTCCACCAGGAGTGCTCTTCCTATCATCAGTATCTTCTGCCAAATCTAAATCTGTATATGCACATAAAGTGAAGTTGTCATCTCTAGAACACCATAAGCCATATTTTGTTGTTCCTTGCAAATACCAGAATATCCTCTTTACTGCACATTCATGATTTTCTTTAGGATTACTTTGATATCTTGAAATGATACTTACTCCATTCATAATATCTAGTCTAGTCTGAGTTAGATAGAGCAAGCCACCAATCATAGACTTATACCTTGTCAAATTTACTGGTGCAGATGTGTTTTTGATAGATAATTTCTCATTTGTCACCATAGGAGTACTTATCGATTTGGAATTATCCATACCAAACTTCTTCAACAATTCCCTTAGATACTTAGCTTGATAGATAAAAATGCCTTTGTTAGTTTGAGTAATCTTCAAACCTAAGAAAAATCTCATCTCACTAGTCATAGATATTTCAAATTGATTCTTCATATTATTAGAGAATTACATGCACAATTTATCTTCACTTTCAAAAATGATATCATCAACAAATACTTTAATAATCAGAATATCATCATCAGTGATCTTGTAATATAAATTACTGTTAGCACCGCCTTTAGTAAAACCAAGCTTCAACAGATATTTATCCTACCTTGCATACCAAGCTTTAGGAGCTTGTTTTAATCCATATAATTCTTTCCTTAACTTGCAAACCATATCTTTGTCATTTGTTAGTGAAAATTCATCAGGTTTCTTAATGTATATTTCTTCCACAAGTTCACGATTCAAAAATGCATATTTAACATCCATTTGATAGACCTTATAGTTCTTGTATGCTGCATAGGCAAGAAATAGTCTAACAACTTCAATTCCTTCCATTTGAGAATATCCTTTACAAACCAATCTAGCCTTGTTTCTTACAACTTGACCATCCTCATTTAGTCTATTTCTAAAAATCGATTTAGTTCCAATAACATTCTTATTTTTAGGCCGAGGAACTAAAGTCCAAGTCTCATTCTTCTCTATCTTATCTAATTCATCTTCCATAGCCTTTAACTAGTGTTTATCTTTACAAGATTCAATAACAAATGTCAGTTCAATTTAAGAAATAAGACATACCTCTTCATTTGTCAGTCTTCTTCTTGTCATAACTCCCTTGTTCCTATCTCCAATGATTTGTTCTTTACAATGATTTAAGCTTACATACCTTGATGTCTTCTGAACTTTAGGTTCACTATTTTGATCATCACTCACAGTTGAATTTTATGATTGTACTAGTGTAACTATCTCAGTGTCTTGTACCGGTTGAGGCATTGTCGGTTTAATTATGATCATTTCCAATATTGGTTCTCTATCATATGATATAGATTGATCTCTATATTGCTCATCCACTTTCACATTTGCGATCTCCACAAATTTCTGCAATCTTTTGTTCTAGCATCTATATGCTTTTCTTTAAATTGAATATCCAAGAAATATCCCTTCATCACATCAAGGATCAAACTTCCCAATTGAATTATCCCTTTTGATATAACATTTACTTCCAAAAATTCTGAAATATTTAACAGTAGGTGTATGTCCAAACCATAATTCATAAGGAGTCTTACCGATTTCACCTTTGATATGAACTCTGTTGAATGTGTAGACTGTTGTACTCACTTCTTCTCTCCAGTAGATGTGAGGCAATTTGGCTTCCATCATCATGGTCCTTGCTGCATCCAAAATGGTTCTATTCTTCCTTTCCACTACTCCATTTTGCTGAGGAGTCTGGGATGCAGATAATTGTCTCCTAATTCCATTTGTCTCACAAAAGCTATTAAATTCATAAGATGTGAACTCACCACCTTGATTTGATCACAGACATTTGATTTTCAGTCCAGTTTTTGTTTCCACCTTTTCTTTAAATATCTTGAATTTCTCAAAAGCTTCAGACTTCCCCCTTAGAAAAGTCACCCACATCATTCTAGAATAATCATCATTTATTAGCATGAAGTACCTATCACCTTGAAAGCTCCTGGTCCTTGTTGGACCACATAAGTCAATATGAATCAAATAAAGCACATCACTATATTTATCATGTATGCTCTTAAAAGAAGTTCTAACTTGCTCTTCCAATTGACATTCCTTACATACCAGATTATGAGGTTTTATAATCTTAGGTATATCTCTAACTGCCTTTGTTGAACTAATTTTAACAATGCAATAAAAATTAACATGACACAACCTCTTATGCCATAACCAACTCTCATCAATATGAGCAATCAAACATGTCTTATTACTAGTGTTCAAGTGAAAGATATTACCTCGGTCTGAGTACCAGTTGCAATCTCCAAACCAGTTTTGCTAATGATTTTGCATTTTCTATCTTTGAACTAAAGTTGGAATCCCTTATCCACCAATTGACCAACACTTAAAAGATTATGATTTAAACCTTCTACATAATAGACATTATCATTATTATGCTCACCATCTAGAGAAATAATACCTTTACCTTTGATCATACATGCTTTGTCATCCCCAAATCTATCTTGATTGTCATTGTATTCTTGCAGGGACATAAATTTTCTTTCATCTCCAGTCATATGATGTGAGAATCCACTATCAATTACCCATGCATCCTTGTCTTCAACTTTTGTTGTCGGATCCTTTTCTTTATTCTTGATAGCCAGTTTTGGTTCATCTTCCTTTAAAGCATAGAACACCCATTCCTTTTTATTGTTGGATCAACTAGCAGAGTCTCCTGTCAGTTCATCCTCTGTGTCATCACTTACTCCTTCCTCATTCGCTATGTAGCATAGTTTGTTTTTCTTGAATCTATACTTGTTCTGATTAGGCTTAAATGATTCCTCAACTCTTTCTTCAAATGTTGCATTCCTTTCAAGACATCTAGATGCAAAATGACCAATCTTATTACATGCAAAACATTTCAATGGTGTTTTTCCTTCATACTTACTTCCTGCCAATCCTTTAGGTGTACTCTTCTAGCAAATAAGGCTTCAAGTTGCTCAAATTCTTCATCCTATTTCCTCATATCTTCCAATTATTTTGCATATAGAGTTTTCCAATCACTTTTGCTGGTAGATGATGATGCATGAAAAGTAGGCTCATATTTTGCAGCTCCAGAGGGTCCAAATTCTTCAAGCTCAAAAGCAAATAATTTCTCAATCAGAATGTCTCTGTTAACAGAAGTGTTTCCCATTGTTCTCAATTCATTAATTATAGTAGCCTTCATCTTGTAAGTCAGTGGTAGAGCTCTCAAGACTTTAGAAACTATTTCATCTTCACTCAGAGATCCTCCACAACATTGAATTCCTATGACAATCTCATTTACTCTTTCCATAAATGTAGCAAATCTTTCATTATCTTTCATCTTCAAGTTCTCATATCTAACCCGGTAACCATCAAGTTTAGCAATTTTGAAAGTAGGGTTACGTTCATTCATATTTTGTAATTTATCCTACATAACCTTTGCATATGATTTAACAGTCAATCCCATGATTTGCTAATCAGTGAGTGCACACAAGAAGGCTTCTCTTGCTCTATAATCATTTTCAATATTTTTGTCCAAGTCTGCAGGAGTAGGATTGCCAAGTGCCAGATCATAAGGTGTATATCCTTTCTTAGTGATCTCCCAAATATCCTTGAAAAGACATCTAAGATGACTCTCCATTCAGATTTTCCATGTCCCATAATTTGTTCCATCAAGCTTAGGGATTTCTCTTCTAAAAATAGTTGCCGGTGGATTTGAAGTATTAGTTGCCATAGGATCTACCTCAAGCGGTTAAGCTTCTGCAAAAGAGGACCAAAGCTCTGATACCAATTGTTAGAATAACAAGTGGACAACTAAGAGGGGGGGTGAATCAGTTGTCAATAGATTATATTTATCAAACCACTTTATAACCTTTAATCAGAGCACATAAACATTAAATACCGAAATAGCAGAAACAAATACCAATAAGCAATAAAACTTAAGAATAAAATAGAGAATTAACACAATGCACCCATACCACATAACACCATGATTTGTATGTGGAAAACCCAGTAAAGGAAAAAACCACGGTGGGAAGCCTACCCACAGTCAGATGATACTTCTGTAGAAAGTATGTGATACAATAAGGGGCCTGCACATGCAGGAAGGAACATTGCCTAGAGCATACTGATCATTACAAAGGAGTCTCACTGACTACAAAAATGTTATAACCACGTCAAGCTAATTCGACAACAGTTGAGAAGAGTGAACTGCCAGTGATAGCAACTACCATGCCTAATTACAGTCTCGGTTAAGCTCAATATCGGAGGCCTTTGACCTCTTATATAAACCCAATTCGATCACCTATGATCGACCAAATCTCCTTCACATATGATATTTAATTCCATGACCAGGACCGTGACCTACAATGAGATCATACATCGATCTATACAAACCCTAAGGCCTAAACCAATTAGGTTAGCCACCTAAAAGATATTACAATAAGATCATTACATACATCCAGATTACAATGATATGCCATGTCGGCTTTAGACCAAAACAACATTAACCAATCCATAAATCATCCTAGTAATGTGTAGAGAACACATAGCATGATACCAGTCCATAACCTAGATAGGTACTAGACCTGATTTGGGTCCATCATGCCAAAGTGATGTCTCCACTCAGTCAAGGCACGATCAAGGATCACCTTCTGCATCCTGAATTCCATCTAGAAGCCACATCAACACCACTTATGCATCCTGTCAAAGATTCTCAATAAAAGCTCTATCGATAAAACCTTAAACCCTTGTCAGTATAGGCTTACTAGAGTGTATGATAGCATCTGATCATCAAGTCAATACAAACTGATGAAAACATACTCCAGAAACATCAAACCAAACATATTCCATAGATCCAAACATGTCGATAGTATCCAACTAATAGTCCCTTCTGCCGGTAACACAAGTTCTTCTACCGGTAACCAAAATATGTTTACCGGTAACCAACCATAATAGCTAGTGTTGACATCAATGCAACACATAATCAATTCCTTCATATTGCCAACATGTCTCTCCTAATCGCATTGGGTTGCGTCCCCACTGCTCTCAAATCAAATCCACAATCCGCCTTTTGTCGGTTTATAGTGTTAACTCCACTAGAAGTCGGTGTTGAGTTATGACCATTTGGGGAGTTCCTTTTTCTATGCTTATCTCTAACCTCAATAAACGGATTTGGATTATCATCATTCTGGGTCTCATCATCCTCAATACTTGACTTCGATGAATTACCAACTTCAACAATAAGGTGGATGAGGGGATCCAAATCCCCATGGACCTCCATCACAAACTCATCCTCACAAGAAATCTCCTTAGGCCTCAAATTTCCCCCTTCATCCCCCCCCCCTCCACCCCCCCCCCCCACACCCTCATTCGAGGGATCCAGGTTTACAAGATTTGGATATGGCACAACATCCTAAGCACACAGGACATTATGCACTTCATCCAGACATGGAGGGGGCACCAAGGGCAAGGAATCCACCATGTCCACTTCCTTTGTCTCATCTTTCTTCTTCCAGATTCTCTTATGCTTAAGATTAGAGGGGCATTCCCTGGCCCAATGAAAAAAAAATTTAGAGTGGAAGCAAGCAAAGGAAATAGATTCATACTCCACTTTCTAAACCCATTTGCCTAGTTTGGAGAATAGGTCAATGTCCTTCGGCAAGTTAGCTGATTGTTTAACATTCACACGGATTCTAGCGTACACCAGACGCCTCTTAGCAGAGGTCATTGGGTCAACTAAAAGGAGCTCACCAAAGCACACTGCAATCCCAGCAAAGATTTATTCGCCCCAGAACTCCATAGGCAAACTTGGTAGTCGCACCCAGATAGGAGACTCATTACATTCCCATTCGGTCGGGTTGAAGCCTGGTTCCCATTTCTTGAGAGCCAACGAGGATTTGCCTAATATCCAAGGGCCAACCGCAAAATAGATCAAAGGTCCTCCTCATAGGCAAAAGAGAAGGAGAAAAAACCATTGAACATGGCCACCACATCAATTTGACCCTTTCCTTTCCATTTCTGGATCACCCAATCCCTAACAGCCTCACTAAATTTTATTGTTACTATCACATGTTTTTCAAATTAATTAAATTATATTTGAATATATTAATTTATTTAAAAAAATATTTGAAGTATATTCTATCTTTATTTTAAAATTAACAACCTAATCACAATAGAGTCAGTACTCTAATATCCTCGTTGATTCTTATTTTATGATTGCATCGATTTCCACGCAACAATAAATGTACTAACCATGAAATATTAGTTGACTTCAATTTTGCTTTGCTAAAATAATGTAAAATATAATATAATCGCCCTTTCTAAGAGCTACTCAATGGAGACTGCATTTACAAAACCTCGGGGCCTATCAAATGCCAAATATTGTAATTTTTATAATATATCAAGTTTGATGTATAAACAGTAATTCTGTTACTGTTACTACACATTAAAAAAAACCAGTCTTCTAATAACATTTCCTGCATATGTACACCAAACAGTATGAAAATAACCGACTCTTATTCAATCACATCAATCACGACGGGAGAAGTTTTCAAACAAATTATTACCCAACAACTCTGAATTTTCTAAATATTTTATTAGATACCCACCTACATCTAAATATTATATTTGGTTATGTTATATTATAAATATAGACCGGTCTGCATCTCTTAGCTATGTCTTTGAACACTTTCAGATTAGAGATATGGAGTTCAAGAGCAGTACCAATGCAAGTCAGTATTTGAAAATTATTGCATTGCTTTCAGTTGTCCTCATGGTTGGCAGTTTGGATGTAATTCAGCCAAAAGATAACTGCTACAGTTCAATATATCAGTTTGGAGATTCATTAGCTGATACAGGGAACCTACTTATCTCTGGTCCAGGTGTACTCAATGCAATCACAGAGCTTCCATATGGAGAGACCTATTTCAACAAGTCCACAGGGCGTTGCTCTAATGGCAGACTTGTTATTGATTTTATTGGTATGCTTTCAATTCTCACATCATTCCTTTATGTGACCATTTTCATGGATTTTGTCTTTCCTAAAAATAAGATTTTGTTAGAATTTTCAGCTAAGAGTTTGGTAACATAGAGGTGCACATAATGTGGTACATTGATCTCAGGGAAATGAGATTCTGTTTTCTTGAGGCTATAATGATATTTCTATGATTTTGACATTGTGTATTGTTTTGTGTGGTTAGCCCAAGCATATGGGTTGTCATTTTTGCCTCCATATTTAAGCAGACTTGCAGACTACAGCTCTGGTGTGAATTTTGCTGTTGCTGGTGCCACAGCCTTGAATGCCTCTTTTTTTCTAGAGAAGAAAATAACCATCATTACAAATTTCAGCCTAAGCACTCAGATCCAATGGTTCAAGGATTTTAAGAAGTTGTATTGTTCTGGCACAGAAGGTAAGTTGGTATTTTAAAGTATTGTTGTAGTAAAAATATAAGTAATTATTAGTATTATGATTTAATAATATTAATTTGTAATCATTATTTTATGATGTTGATCGTTCTAGATTGTGAGGGACATTTTGGAAATTCATTATTTATCCTTGGAGAGATTGGTGGAAATGACTTGAATTTCCCTTTCGGTCTGGGAATATCCATAGAGAAAGTCAAACCTGATGTACCTCTGATCATCCAAACAATTAAGACAGCCCTTGAGGTTGGTTTTTTTTTTCAGGTTTCTTAAATTTTGTAGTGAATTTATATTAGTTTACATTCATGATCTATGTAAGTTATCTCTAAATTTAATGTTGGTTAGGTGTTAATTCAAGAAAATGCAAAGAAGATTTTGGTTCCAGGCAATTTGCCCATTGGATGTTCACCATTCTATTTAGCAACACATCCAAGTAATGTTCCATCTGATTTTGATGATCTGGGGTGTCTGGTAAAGTTCAACAAATTTTCTCAAAGCAATAACAAGCTTCTGAGAATGATGCTACAAGATGTGCAGAATGATCATCCAGATGTCTCAATTGTATATGCAGATTATTATTCAGCAACAATGAAAATTTTAAGAAATCCTCAGAAATATGGTGAGCCCTGTTTTTGCATGCCATCTATTCTTTCCTTCAAAAATGTTTCAAATAATATATATGGTGATGATTTTAATTGAGAGTATTGGATTTTGATGTTGCAGGATTGCAGAAAAACAATTTCAGGGTATGCTGTGGGAAGGGTGGAAAGTATAACTACTCCCCACCTTTCAGTTGTAATGTGACTGCAAACTTGTGTCCTAACCCTAAAGAATATATCAACTGGGATGGTCTTCATCTTACAGAGACTGTTTACAGAGCCGTAAGTCAGATGTTGATTGATGGCAAGGTCACAATTCCACCATTACCATTGGTAAACAAGAACTGTAAAAGTCCAGAAAGAATGTAGATTTCTTGCTAACTTTTTCTGGGAATCTATTCTTACAATTTTACAATAAGAAAAGGCTAATCAGAGTCTCTGAAATTCTACATTGATTGTTATTATCTTGAATCAAAGCTTCCATATCATTGGGCTTATCCATTTTTATCAGTTTCTGCTCCTGTCAGATTGGCATATGTACTATAATAGCTGTTTTCAGAATTTACACTTGATACAAGGAATGAGTTGATGGTTCTTCATTACTTCGGAGAAAAAAGCTTAATTTAACAGTAAAAACAAAATAAAAAATGTGAGTCGAATCCTGGCACATGTAACCCACTTCACGTGGCTCGGGTTTTAGCCACCAAGTCCAAATTCTTAAACGATTTAGAGCTGTATTACAGCGGCATCCCACTAATTAAAGAAGATATCATTTTTACTTTGTTTCTATTATGTAGTTGACAATGGGGTTACCCTTAATTATAATTGAAATATTTTTGAAAATTAAATATTAGAGAAAGGATTTTAGGTGTAGCTAATACTGATCCGGGAGGATCTAGATGCCGTGATTCATGGCAAGTTCCTCCAAAAAAACTAGTTTGAGGATTTGAACCCACAACCAACTTCTCCCTATTTACAAGCGCTACCAAAAAACTATGGTAAGTGAGATGCGTGTATTTTGTTGATTTCAAACAAATGGGGATCCGATAAAATGGGGATTAGGTGGTTTGAACACAGGACCTCCCATTCCCTAAAATTACTCCCAACCACTGCATTGGTAGCAATTGTTACGCAGTAAGCGGAAACAGGTTGTCTTTGTTATTGTGCAAAGGTGGGCCGTGGTAAGAGGAGCTCGAACTCTCCTCCACATTGATAAACTTTAAACAATAATTAAAACCATAGAAACCCGAAATTAAGGAGAGCCCATTTTAAACCATTATTAAAACATTATAAGGCTCGAATTAGGGTGTATGGAATATTTGTAAAATATTATTATTTTAACCCCATTTTAGCATATGAAATTGTATATTTGGGGGAGTTTTTGACTTGTAAAATCAATCAATTTTCATTGTGAGAAAAATTTAGAATTTCTCTTGAAAAGAAATTGGAGAACACGAGTCTTCATGATTTTTGTAAGCACAAAGGCATTTGTCAAATCGTAATACTCTTCAGTGTAATTGGGTTAAGAGGCAATTGAAGCCTAGCCCATGAAGAAGAGTATGTGAGTGTCTTTAGGTGTGAGAGGAGACTCTCAGAGATGTTGCAAGTTTGAAGCTTGGATGATGTAATAAGGCGGTTTATGCTTGGCGTCATCAATAAAGCGGTCCTACATCAAGAGAAGCGGACCCAGAGACATAGCTCATATTGAGTGAACTCCATTTTCAAGCTCGTGATCTCTCTTCTATCTTCTAATTCTCTTTTATTCATTTCATTTTTAATTTCTTCTTTAAGTTATTATTTAACATTATTAAGTTGTGCAAAGGATTAAGTGAACTTAGCTTTGTAATTTCAATGGTTAAAAATCATAACCACACAATTCTGTTTGCAATCGTGAAAAATCTGTAATTTAAATTAAGCACAATTTTATTTAGCCTTAATTACAAATCAAATACACATAAGTATAATATTTTATATTATAATTGTTTATATATAAGAGATTGAACAATCATCTTAAAGATGAATTTAATTGTCACTTCAAGTTGACACATATACACACATCAAGATATATTTCAAAATAATTTCAGATTTGTATTTCATTCTTTTATTTTCAAAATCGTATACACTATTTGAATCACACATTTCTTGTATTTGTTATACTAAATATTTTTCAATCGATGTATATGTGTGTGTGGTGTGAGTAGCACTGATAATAGATGAAAGAAGACAAACAAGTATAAACAATTACGCAATGAGTTATGCCACAAATTGGAGGAGTAATAAAGGTGTAGAAGACTAGATGTTATTTTTGTTTTAATGTTTATTATATCAATCATGCTAACAATAAATTGTACCAAAATTCATAGAACCAAAAGGGAGATGTTTGCGAGGTGTATAAAATTAGATACCATTTTTTTGTTTCTAATGCTAGCTCAAATAATAGTTAAAATGCACTCAATAGTATCCATAATTAAAAAGAAAAAAATTAAAGAAACCTAAATAGTGGTATATACAAGTTCAAAATAATTCAATTTTCAATCATTTATGGTATGATGTTTATTATGGAAAGAAACAACCTACTAAAAATATGTAGACTCAAGTCTAATGCAAAGAGAGAGAAAAATGTAAAATCCTTTGTCTTGATAGGAGCCTCTCTTGATAAAGACATATTCCAATATATATAACAATGCAACTCACCATGGAGAAAACTTTGAAGATTTGAGGATTTTTATCACCTTTTTAGAGTTAGAATTCACCTAAATATCTTGAGTTAAAAAAATATATCTAATGAATCTAGCTTCTAAAATCAAGAAATAAAACCTAATATTAATGTTCTTATAATAGAGTTAAAAATATTAAATCTTCTCATATTTTCAATCTATTTTGTTTTAATAGTAGGCATTGCTTCTACTCTCTACTAGTATTTCATTCCCAAGTGCTTGTGCCTTCCTACTCAATGCTAGTTCCCAATAAGAATGATAGATGGGGAGCCCCTACGGGTGTCCCCATATCTACCACTCTCCAATAATGGGGCCCCTATGGACTCTAGTATTTTGGATCAGAAATCTGACACCCCATGTTGTGAAAGTTTGGGAATTTGATGTACTTCCCCCGACTTCCCTATTTTATCAATTGGATTCCTTTTTCTCTAAAGAGGAACTTGAAAGTTTTGTTAAAAATTTGTTGGGAGATAGATCTCTCAAAATGGGTAAAGTTCCCACCAGATTGAACCTATGGGGTCTTGTAAAATCTAGGGCCAGTCAACGGAGGTTCTTGACATATTGTTGAATGTTCTTATTGGTGAACCGAGGCTTTGTTGGTTGGTAAGTTTGCTACCTTTTGTCGTAATATTGATCAAGTTATAAAATGGGTTGATTTACATCGAAAAGTTAAAGGTAGTGTTAATATTAGTGTTATAGCTAATAGACTATTTCTCTTTAGCTTTGTGAACCATGATTAGTCAATATTCTCATGGAAGGCCCTTGGACCTATGGTAGCAACTTTCAAAATTTTCTTTCTCTATGTAAATGGAAGCTAGAGTTGGATCTTGGAAAGGATCTCAAGGCGTTGGCTCCAACATGGATTCATCTTCCACCCCACACCCCCCCCCCCCCCCTCTAAATTTTGGACCTATACTATCTTTAGAGAGATTACTAAATCATTTGTGAAGCTTTTGGTGGTGGAGAGAATAACCCAAAACAAATATAGGTTTATTTTCGCCAGGATTTGTACATCAAAGTAGTTGTCAACTCTATCCTTCCCACCCAAGTAACCCTCCATTCAAGATTTGGTTCTTGGGTTCAACCTATTGAATATGAAAATGCTAGAGCCCATTGCCAACTTCACAGAAAATATGGACATTTCAGCAATGATTGTAGGAAATAGCTTGTTAGGAAGCAACAGTCTTCTAAGAATATTGCTCTAGTCTCTTCTACTTTAAACGCTAATTTGAGAAAGAGTTTTGAGTTACCTTTGGTTGGTAAAATTGGCCATGGTATTCCATCTGTGATTGAGGTAGAGAAGATTCACAAAGAAACAAAAAGAAGTAGATGGATGATCTGACTACGTCAACATCCAAGTCGGATCAACTTTTACAACAACATTTTGAGCAACAGTTGAGAGATGGGGTATACTCTGAATCACCTCAGATAGACAAGCTTAAGGCATCTATCACAAGATTGGAAGAAGACCCAAAAGAGAAAAACAAAAAGATGATTCAAAAATCAAATGGAAGCACTCTTAAAGAAGATAATCAAGTAGTGGTGGATTTAAGAATGTTAGATAACAGGACATCACTATTCGATAACAAGAGTTTGGAGACTACAAGTAATCAACTAGACCCTATAACTAATATTCAAAGTGTCAAATTCTTGAATTCCTCTATCCCTTTAAAGACATAGAAGGATGTTATGAGATAGGAGATGTTATCTAGTCCTAGTAATAAAGAGAATGTGAACCATTTTAGATCCTTAAGTGAAGAATTAGATAAAAATTTATTAATCTAGATTTGGGTTCTAAGAATTTAAAAGATAAGATTACCCTCTTGGGTTTCTCTTCTAAACCTCCTCCTAGTAAATCTAAGAATATTCTAGATGAGGATGATTAAGAAATAGAGTGGACACACGTTGGTGCCAAACCAAGAAAGAAAAAGAATGAAAATGTGGGATGGGATGCCGAGCTTGCTAGACCTTCTCAAAGTGACACAAGAAGTAGGGATTGTGTGAGAGAGGTGATGAGTGGGAAGAAAAGGACCCTTGATGGTCTCTCAAAGTCAAAAAAATAAAATTATTTATTTGGCTCTACTCAGATGAGCAGACCTTTTGGTAGTTGAAGGATGTGTTTCCCTTTTTATCTATTGAGATGAAGATTTTATCTTGGAATATGAGAGACTTAACTTAAGTAAAATATGCTCATATGTATGCTACTAGAGAAAAGAGTTGATATTCTTCTCCTTCAAGAAACCAAAATTAAAAAGGAAGTGTTCCAAAACATTGTCAAGCATATTTGGCCACATTTTTATTTTTATGTTAAAGTGAAGCTGAGAGTGCTTCAGGTGGTATTGCCACTCTTTGGAATTCAAACTCCTTCTCTCAGACATTGTGCCATTCATCCAAGAATTGTCTAATTATCGAGATGCAAAATTTAAAGACTAGTCAAGGGTGGAGTCTTATTAATGTCCATGCTCTAAATGTTAGATCTCCCACAACTGCTCTTTGGAACTCCCTAGCCTCCTTTATTATAAGTTTCCCAATTGATTTATGTATATTGCATGGAGACTTCAACTACCCCTTGTATCCTTTAAAAAAAAGGGGAGGTTCTAATGATTTTTCAAAAAGCATGAGTGATTTGGTTGATTTTATCTCTATAGTGGGTCTATTGGATATTGGTTTACAAGGATCCCAATTCACATGGTCTTAAGAATGAAAGGTGATCATCTAATTCCAATTAGATTGGGGAAGTTCCTAGTATCAAGCAATTAGGATAATTTGGATGATCTTTCCTCATTTGCCCTCCCCAAAATTGGTTCTAACCACAATGATATTATTCTCTCTTAGGAGGATGGATTGAAGAAAGGCCCCTTTCCTTTTAGATATGGTATCATATGCATTTACCTCAAAAAATTTAGAAATCTTGTGGAACAATGGTGGATGACTCTAGTGGATGGGACTCCTATGTTCCGAGTGGCCCAGAAGTTAAAGATTATCAAAGATACATTTAAATAGTGGAATAAAATATTATGTGGTAATATCTTTGATTCCATGAAATTAATTTCCTCAAAGTTGAAAGCCATCCAAGATAGGTTAGAGTCATGTTAGAATGATATGGAAGAATGTTTGGAAGAGAAACCCTTAAGAGACCAGTAGATCAAGCTTAACAAATAGGAAGAGGTTTTTTGGAAACAAAACTTGTGCGCAATAGTTAACTGAAGGTGACAGAAATACCAAATTCTTTCACCAGTCAGCTATGAAGCATATGAGTAGGAACAAGATCAAAAGAATTTAGAGGGATGATGGAATTCATACTGGCGATGATGAGGAAATAACAAAGATGGTTGTCTCATTCTTTGTTGATTCTCACAATAATATTCATAATAGCTTCCAGGATACTTTTAGCATGTTGGATGCAATTCCTAAGGTGATTAATAATCTAGACCTGAAAATGTTGACTTCAAAGGTCTCCCTTAACGAAGTTAGAGGTGTGTTCTTCTTGTTTGGCACTTTTAAAGCCCTAGGATTGCATGGTTTTCCACTTTCTTTTTCTCATGAGTTTTGGGACCTTGTGGGTATGGATGTGTACAATGTAGCAAGGGATTTCTTCAGCACTAGTAAAATTATTAAATAGGTAAATTAAACCTTTATTTATTTAATCCCCAAATATAATAATGTTGTTTCTTTTAAATCTTTTAGGCCTATTAGCCTTTGCAACACCCTTTATAAGATTATATCTAAAATCCTTTTAAATAGGCTCTAAACTATCCTATATAGGATGATTTCTGATAATCAGAAAAGGTTTTGTAAGGGAAAAAAACATATTTTGGATGTTATCATCACTACCCATGACTTTGACTACTCCATGGAATACACCAAGAAGGCTGGCATGGCTCTTAAACTTTATATTTCCAAAGTCTATGATAGAGTCTACTGGAATTTTCATTTTGAGGTCCTAAAAAATTTAGATTTAAAGGTATATTCTTGAAGATGATTAATAGATGTGTCACCTATCATATGTGCTTGATGTTGGTCAATGGCTCTCTGAAAGGTTATTTCTCCATTTATAGAGATCTTAGACAAGGTGACCCCCTATCATCCTATCTATTTATAATTGTTGTGAAAGTCTTGGGAAGAAACATTTATAAGTATAGAGATCATAAATTTCTCAAGGGTGTCAAATTTGCCTCCCATCTTTCTCCTCTTACCCATCAACATTTTGTGGATGACATCATTATTTTCGGGGAGGCTTCTATTTCTGAAGCTAAGGATTTGAGAGAGATCCATGAGAATTATGCTCATTTATTTGGACAACATATTAATTATGATAAAAGAAAAATGAACTTCTTCAATGTCCTTCCTACTTTTCAATCTAAGATTACTAAGATTCTAGGATGCAGTGCTACTTCTCTTCCATATTCTTACCTTGGTATACCCCTTGCCAAGAAATCACCTTCTAACAAATTAAGGAACAACCTCATTGAAAGATTCCAAAACAACTTGTGGGATGGAAAGGAAAATTATTGAGCCTTGTAGAAAAAATTTAACTAGTGAAATCATGTTTGCAGAATATTCTAGTGTATTATCTTTCTCTTTTCAAAACCTTAGAGTTATAGCTAATGAAATTGAAAAGATTTAGAGGAAGTTTCTTTGGATTAGGAGTGGAGAAAGATATCGCATTGACATGGTTGCCTGGGATATAGTGTGCAAGCCTAAAATTTATGGTGGACTTGGGATCTGAAGAATATAACCTTTTAATAGGGCTCTTCTATCCAAAATTGGATGATAGATTATTGAAGGGGACATAGATTTTGGGTAAGAATAACCAAGGCTAGATAAATCAATAGTGCTTCATCTTTATGAAACTAGTCTACATTTTGTATCCCATATTGGGAATAATATTCTTAAAATTAGAAATATGTTGAAAAGAGGAGGTAAAAGGATTGTTGGAGATGGAAGAAACATAAGATTCTAGGATGATACATGGTTTAAGGATGTGACCCTCTCTACTAAAAACTATTTTGATCTAGTAAAAGAATTCTTAATTCAAACAAATGGGACTTTACTACACAATTACTTCATTTGGCATGATAATTATTGGGTGTGGAAAAATTTCAGGGATCAGCTCAAAGAGGCCAAGGGTATTTGTGCCTTTGATCCTAATAAAATGGAAGAAAAAGCTACTTTTATATAGACTTATCTAGGTGACTACTCCTATTTCTCTAAGAGGAGAAAGGATGTATGGATCTCGAGACATATCCCTCAGGGGTTTTATATGTGAAATCTTCTTGTTGGGTTGTGTAGGACTTTGAGAAAGATAATTTCAATTGGAATAGTGTCTAGGTGGCTAATCGCATTCCCAAAACTAATTGCTTCTAGTTGGTCATGGCCCATAATAACATTTTGGCTATTGACAATCTGAATAAAAGGGATTTTTTGTTTGTGAATAGATTGTCCCTTTACCTCATAAAATTTGAGAACATTGATCATATTGTACTGATGATTTCATATGTCCTAATGATTTCATGGCCCCTCCCCAAGAATATGAGAATTTTCATGGAGAAATGGTGTCTATGCCCTTTAAAACATCCTATAATTTGAAGTCTCTAGTCTCAAATTCCTTCATTTGTGGTGTGGAATATTTGGAAGGAGAAAAACAATGGAACCTTAAGGGAAGCATTTTTTATTTTTATTTTGGATTAAATATCATAAGGTCATTACATATCACTAGAACTGTGTGAGAATATCCACATCAAGGCACCTTAGGAGGGTGCAACCATCAAAAAGTTTATAGTTCCACAAGTATCACCACATATGGGGAGATGGTTACAATAATTACATCATATTATAAGAGCAAAAAGATCAAAATGAAGAGTCATAACAGACTATATGAAAGAAATTTCAGAATCTGGAGAAGAGTTGACTCCCACTGGTGGGATCCAAGCCACCCAGCCCATATCTCCATCTTGCCATACTTCCATACAACCATCAAGAATGTCCTGCTTGTAAGGGTGTGAGGTGATTTGGTGAATCAGGTCAGCTTCCTCTCAAGAAATTTCCATATGTAGATGTCTACGGTCCATCTGTCTCATGAAAGCCATGAGTGCTTGCTCAAATGTCACCTTTCTTGGTTCATCTCTCTCCCATGTGAAGTCATGGGATAGCTCTCTGATGTAGACAGTGGTGGCACCTTCCTTTATCCATTTATCAAACTTATCTGAGTCTAGCTTTATAATCACAGTGACCTGCATTGAGGCAGTATGAAAAATGAGTCTCCTAAGAGACTCAGTGAGGTACCTAGTGCTGTTATTAAAGACATCATCATTATGGTATTTCCAAATGAGCCAAAGAACTTCTAAAGATAAACAAGATCAGAAGATATTTGCAGTTTTCCTATAGCCCTTAATGTAGCCTAAAACAACATTTATGATTTCAACACAATTAGCATCCATATTTAGACCGAACAAGTTCCAGATTTCCTTTGCAAAGTGACAGTCAAAAAAGATATGTTTCACAGTCTCTGGAATTCTACAAATTTTGCAATTTAGGTAGTTACCCTCCTTTTCCTTAATAGGGAGTTTATTTAACAACAGTCTCCAGCCAAAGAACTATTTTTTTGGTTCATTTGGAGTCATCCAAAATTTACCTAATCTATCTTTCCATACCCTAGGTTCCCAATTTAGTTCCCAACAATTATTTAGGTGAATAAAAATGGTATCTGCCTCAGTGAGGGATGCATAAATGTTTTTGTCTTTAAGAGAGGAAAGAGGTGTGCCATCAACCCAGCTAAACCCAGAGAAGGAGTAGAGGGGGGCAGAAAGGTGAGATGGGGGAAGAGCATTGGCTATGGCAGACTTAATGATGTTATAGGTTTTTCTTTGGGATAACAGGACAAAGAAGGAAAGTTGCAAATCCTCCCATGTTCTCAATTAGCCATTCTCCATAATCTGATCAAAGTACTTGATTCCCATATTGTGCCATTTAAGTGCAAAGCAGCCTTGAAGAGCTGCCAATGGTTTTCCATTATATATTAGATTCCACCAGATAGATCTATCACTAGTGAACTCGCTCTGTTTATTTCCCTTCAAATTGTACTGTACCAAGTGTTTCACCTATTCTCAGGACTTCCATAGGGACTTAAAGACCCCTGATCCAGCTGGGGCTACATCTATCTATCCAAGAAGAAGGTCAATCATGGGGAGGTCTTTCCACTTCTTGGCTTTTTTTTGAAGTGAGGATGATATATTGTTTCTTATTAGGACTTTCCATGGCTACTCACCATCCATGGCTTTGAGGATCCATTTGGATGCAAGGGCTATCCCTTGTGTTCTAAGATCTTTTAGCCCCATCCCACCATACAGTTTATGCATAGTACACCATTCCCATTTCACTGCATGTTGCTTCCTGGTACCTTTCCCATCAAACCAAAGAAATTCCCTTATCTATTTTTGGATATGGTTAAATTGATAGTTCTTGAAGAGCCAGGAAGCAGAGAAATAGATGTTATATGATGCCAAGATCTTTTGATAGACCTAAAATCTTCCAGCCAAAGATAGATAGTTCCTATTCCATTTAGAGAGTTTCTTCTCTATCTTATTCCTTACCCATTCCCACATTTCTTTTAGATTTGGAAGAACAGAGAAGGGGATACCTATATATTTAACCATATGGGAAGGACCCAACCAATTGAGGGATAATTTTGAGAGCCAGTCCAGGGGGCTGTCATCCCAGCCAAGTAGGTTAGATTTGTGCATAGCAATCTTACTTCCAGAGGCAAGGCAAAAAACATTTATATTTTCCAGCAGAGCAGTAAGGTTCTCTTCATCAAGTTTAATTAACATTACAGTATCATCAGCAAATTGGACATTACATATTTCCTTTTTATTAGGTAAGGATATGCCCCTAACAGGAGGAGTGACAGAGGAGTCTTTGAGTAAATAGAACATTGCATCAGCATCTATGACAAATAGGGCAAGGGCTAGGGGGCAACCTTGCCTTATTGACCTAGATAGTGCAAATTTGGGGGATCTCATTCCATTCACTTCAACTGAGGCAATAGCATCACATAATAGTTTTTTGACCAGTTTATAGAACCCAGGGGGGAATCCAAGAGTCTGGAGCATCTAAATAATATATTCCCATTCTATTATTTCATAAGCTTTCTAGAAGTCGATGAGTAACATGGCTCCATTCTGTCCAATTTCTTTTTCCCAATGAAGTGATTCCCAACATGTGATTAAGTTCTCTAATATATAGTGTCCTTTGACAAACCCTGTTTGTGTAGTACTGATAATCTTAGGTAGAATATTTTCCAATGTGCTTGTTGTCAACTTTTCTAATATCTTATATGATACATTTAACAGTGTAATGGGTCTCCAGTTTTTAACAAGGGTTCTATCACCCTCTTTGGGAATGAGTTTGATCAAACCTTGGTTTATGTTTTCTCCCAGGGATCCCTTATGAATAGCCTCAGAGTATAGCTCATGGAGATCATCCACAATCCATTCAACATTATCCTTGTAAAATTCTACTCGGAATCCATTAGGGCCAGGGGACTTGTCATTACTGAGGGCATCAATAGCTTCTTTGATTTCTTCTTTGGAAATATCTCCTTCAAGAATCCTACTATCTTCTTTATCAAGGAGTTTGGGGACTAAAGAAATGATTAATTTCCTTGCATTTTCCTACTCCTCCCCAACTGGTTCTACACATAATAATTGCTTGTAGTACTGAGCAAAACATTCTAGAATTTCATTTGGTTTAGAGATGTTTTTATTGTCTTCCCATATGGATTCTATATTCTCTCTTGCTTGTTTCATTTTGAGCATCTGGAAGAATAACTTGGATCCTCGATCCCCAAAATCTAACCAATTAAGCTTAGCTCTTGCCCTCCATCCTTTAATTTTCTGGTTTTGTAGCCTTCTAAGATCATTTTTGGCCCTGATTAGTTGACAGGTGACAGTTGCATTTTCCGGATCCCCTTGCAGTTCAGATTCTGCCACTTGTAGTGCATTGTGCAATTGCATCTCAGTTGCTCTGGCATCCTTAGCTTTCTTTTTACCTACCACCTGACAAAGTGAGGTCCAGGTTGCAATATTTTGGTTCCACCTTTCAATGTTTGACAACTTGTTGTTTCCACATTTGTTATACATTCTGATCAGGTATAATGCACACTCAAGATCACCATTCTTTAGTAAGCTAGTGTTCATTATAAAATTCAAGTTAGGGCTTGGTAGGACCATTTTACTATTAGTTATCTTTAGCCCAATCATAATGGGGTGATGATCAGATAGTGTATATGGTATGATAGCATACTGAACACCCTCCTCATTTTTAATGATTTCAAAATAATCCCTGTTGAAGTAAAATCTATCTAGCCTGTAGTACACTCTCTTATTGTATTGTTGGTGGTTACACCAGGTGTACCATATTGAGTTGTGTTCTCCTTTTTTACCTGCTATTGGGTCAAGCAACCTCATTTTGTTGACCATCCTCTCCCAGTGTATCCTCTATGTTCCTTTCCATTCCACCTTGTTCCCTCATTGTTTATCTTGTGCATTGAGTACCATATTAAAGTCTCCTCCCAAGAGCCATGGGATGTCTTCTAATTTTGCAATCCATTCCCACATCTCGCCCCTTTCTCGGTAGTCATTAGAAGCATATATTGAGCAGAGACAAAATGTCTTATTTTCATTTTGTATTATTACCCATACTGCCCTATCACAAGGGGATTGTCCCCATTTGAGAATCTTGTTCTTCCATTTAGGACTTAGCAATATTGTAGCTCCACCCTTACCCTTAGGGTGTTTGGTGAAGAAGGGGGTGGCTTCCCTTCAAATGGATTTTAGCCCAATTTCTAGAGAAAATCCTACTGATTTTAGTTCTTGGAGCATAAGGCAATCAATTTCCTTGTGCATATTTAGAAATCTTTTGACCACATATTTCCTGTCAGGGGCCTCTAATCCCCTGATGTTCCATGAGATGGTTTTCATCATTGGGGGGTTGCTTCAGAATTGTTCCCTAAGGATTTAAACCCTTCAAAACATTTGGGCCATTCCTTAGTTTTAGAGAGGTGGCTGGCATCAAAGGCCACAGTTGATAGTGGTCTCCCTCTTTTTCTCCTGAGTTCAGAGAGTTGATTAGGTCCTAAGGATTCTTTCCTAGCTAAATTGTCTTTACTAACTTTAGGAGATCTTTTCCTCTTTTTTTTTGTTTTATTACCATTTAGTTCTTCTCCCCCATCTTTGTCTCCAACCTCAAAGGTTCTAGGATCAGGGGAAAATGTATTTTCCCTTTCAATATTGTTATTCACTGTTTCAGCCCACTGTATCCCCGGTTCAGTACCATGCCCTTTCTCAAGGGGTTGGTTAGAAGGAGAAGTGGTAGGCTCCACCTCCCCATTAGTGTTATCATATGTTTTTTCAGTATGATTGTTTGATTATAGCTCTCCTCCTTCCTTAGCCTCCACTAGAATATTTTCCATATGAGGGACACTCATATCCTCTGTGGGGGCATTCATATTAACTTTAGGTCCATGTGGGGAGTGACTAACCTTCTTGGTAGCACTGGTGGCAACATGAGTACTACCATCTTCCCCTCTGATCAACTCTTGGAGGAAGGGTATGGTACATGATTCAATTTCCTTTTTTTGATTAATTAATGCTAATTCAAGTTGTTTTCTATGTTATGCAACCATCTTCGGCTTTTCAAAGACAATTTGTTGAGCATTTTGCTTCCTAGGTTCACCAGTAGGAATGGAGATTTTGTTCTTATCTATTTCCAATACATCAGGTTCACTAGTAGCCCGATTAGCTTCTTTTAATGCCAACTAATATTTGAGAATAGCTTCTGCAATTGAGGGAGGCGAAGTGGATGGGCAGGGAAAGGTTTAGGGTTGAGACAAGGGGGGAGAAGGATCAGATGAGGGTAGAGATTCAACAACCCTAGGTTGGGGGGAAGGGTCAAGGGGTGGGGATGCAAAGGGAATAGGGTCAGTCTTATTAGATTCTTCCGACTCTGGGTGAAGGTGGTTTCTGCTGGAAGTCTTCTTGAAGGAGGTACCATTTTTCTTTACCATCAGAGGGTAGTTTTTCATGTAATGTCCACTTCTTCTACATCTATGGCATGCATTAATCCCTCCTAAGTATTCTAGGGGGCATGAGAAGAGTTGGTTTTCAATACAAATGTCAATACCAGAGGGGAGGGTTACTCCAGGGTTGAATGCAATGAGAACGCTTGCATCCATGTGAGGTAGTAGAGAAGCCGAGGAGTCAATTTTAATAATCTTTCCAAGTGGCTCCGTGATTTTAGAAATATAGTTCCACAAAAATGGGGGGACATTTTTAATAACTACCCATTTAGGGTTGGAGAGTGCCATTATTTCTTCATTACAAGCAAGCGGAGTCCAAGGGATGACCCTAAAATAGGCATTGCCTATACTCCAAAATTGTTTTCCAATAACCTTCCTTTGCATCTCTTTATCATTAAAAAAAATAAGAAATAAACCTTTTTGTAACATTCTGCAGAACGAAAAGTGAATTCCAAACTTAATAGACCAAGTATCCTGAAACCATTTATTAAGGTATTGTCTAGATGGCATTTTATCTACATCAAGGGCTGCTAAAAAAATCACAGAATCCCTAAGCCTAGCAATTTCTTTAGAAATACATTCAGTCATAGAGGAGTTAGGTTTAATGATGACTCTCGGGGCCGAGACAACCTCACATTCTTCGCAATTTGCTACTGCATCTTGGTTTGTCTCTGGTTCGAACCTCACCTCATCTAGAAAGGTTGTGTGGGGCCCTTGAACAGCTTCACTGAAGGTTTTTTTGCCATTGATAGGGGTTTTGCGGGTATTATTCCCTTCACCGTCGGTTTTGCTCTCCATTAATGGAGGCATGAATAGAGTTAATGTGGAGGCCTCCCACTAGGTCTGGGAGCCCCCAGGCAGAAGGCCGACCTACAGCCAAGGACCATTCGTGTACCTTGGTTGCAGAGCTCCCTCTCCCGCTTCTTCGAATATCACTACCTTTAACAAAAATTTTGAAAACTTTCTTAAGGGAAGCTTCAAGAAACAACAAGATGTTATTCTAGGTAATCAAACAAAAAATTAAAGAAAATATGAATGCTACTTCATTTGGGTTTTCAAAAATTATTCCCAGTCTTCAAGAACTCATAGTTAAATAGATTTGGGGGATTAAGAAAAATTTGATGAAGATAAACTAGAATAACTTGATCCTAAGAAGGGAGTGCAAATGGTCTCCTCTAGAGGAAGGCTGGGTTGAATGTAACTTTGATTGTTGCACCAAAGGAAATCTGGGGATGTTTGGAGCTATGGGCATGCTCTTATATAGAAGGGGATTCCCTATTCAAGGATACAACATGAACCTTGGAAAAGGTTCCAATAATCAGGAGAAAGCTTATGCTACTTGGAAAGGTCTCATAAGGCTAATGGAGAAGAATTGTTACAATATTATCCTTGAAGGGGGTTCCAAATTGATTGTGGATTGCTTACATGGAAAAGTGGGATGCCCATGGGAAATTTGAATCTTAATTTAAAACAACAAAGATCTGATAAGGATCTTCCCTCAATCTAAATTTCAACATGTTTTTAGGGGAGGTAATAGGGCAGTCAATAAAATGGTTGATCATGGCCTAAGTTGTGAAGCCTAGAACCTCCTAACGTTCCCCTAGTGTCCTCGTCTAAAATATATTTTCTCTTTGAAAAGGGAACAAATTTACCTAAATGATGCTTATTATTTTGTTAATAGTATTTACCATGTTAATCAAAAAGAATATTAGATAGAGGGGGTGAAAAGGCCCTCATCTTTTTTAAATTTAAATTTGGATGAAGTATGTAATGATGACATGGCATCTTAATTGTGGGTGAGGCTAGATGTTAATTATGTTTCTTCTCGATACGAGGGAATTGAATGGTTTAAAAGATGAATTTTATTCAGATAACCATTTCTTTTATTTTACCATCATTGCTACAAGTGATGAAAAGATTCATGGGGATGATGGTGCCCTTCTTTTGTATTCTTGTAAGGTGGATTATTTATGGAATGGTCACTTCACATGTACAAATTGGACTGATATTTTAGCTATTCTAAGCCTTAATTAAACTTGGATTTTTTCCCTTTTGGATTATAAAAATCTTTGTGGGCCTAATTTTATTTCTATCTACTTGTCTCTTTCAGGTATTATTGTAATTAAGATTGCGAGGGAGGTGCTTTGAAACAGTCCAAACCTAAGGATTTTAATGAGTTAAAACAAAATGATGAAGTGTGGGACCTCTTTGATATGGTGGGGATAACCCCTTATTTCTTTACCATGAAAGGTTATAACAGGTCCTTGTTGACAACATTCTGCAACTCATGGAAAAAGGGGATGGCCACCATTGGTAGCATCAAATTCACTATTACACCTAAAGTTGTAGGAAAAGCCATTGGATTGAAATGGGAAGGGTAGAAAGTGAAAAAGAAAAGCTCAAGGACCTTAGAAATATTTCTAAATAAATTCTTTCAAAAAGGGGAAAGGCCAACTATGTTGTTGAACAACTATGATCACTCTATCCTACCGACCCCATATGCTATGGTGATTTTTCATGCTAGGAAATATTTTACCTCAGAATGGTGTTACAATATTGTTCATGGCTATCATTTTTTGATTTTAAATCATATTAGCTACAATGAAAAAAATTACATATCATTCTATATGTTCTCTTCCTTATCTACTAGTATCTATAAAGGGGCCTCCCCCTATTAAATCAAGCGTTAATTTGTGCCCCTTATTGATTTTCCTTGGACTATTGCCTTCATTCTAGTCATCATTTAAGCTATCTTGAAAACCCTAGTGATATTGAAGAAGCTCCTTACAGTTCGATTGGTATTGAAGTAATTGAATACAAACTGCTGCCTCTTGAAAGTAGTAATCCTGACCCTAACACAAAAGGTAAAAAACTTAAAAATATAGCTCTAAAGGTTGCACTTCTTAAAAATACCCTAGATAAATAGAAATCCCCTACTCCCAAGCTAAGCCCTTTGAAGGCTAAGAAAACTAATAGAGGACCAATGAAAAAAAGCATCACTATAGACTTAGATGAGCCGAGTTCTGATCACAAGAAAGAGGCCAAGTAGTATGTTGGAAATAAATACATTATCTTTTGTGAGAGATGCTTTGTTCATCTAATTTCTAAAGATAAAAGGAGTAAGAACGTCACTAAGGAGGAAGCCCCTATTTTTGATGAGTTCTATGCTCTGGAAGAGGATGTTGACCTTTCTTCAAAGGATTCTAAATATGAGGATTTTTAGGAAATTTAGGAGGAGCGGGAGGACAAGAGAAATAATAATTCTAAATCCTCTAATAAGCCTAAGGATGAAGGTGAGAGGCCAGTTCAAAGAACCCTGACCCCTTTTTACATTGGCCTGGAAGATATAGGGCTAATGCCTTAGGATTGTCACTCTATGAAGAATTCAAATAGAATTGGTGACCTAAAAAGTCAAATTGTAGACTTACAAGTTCATGTTATCAACCTAGAAAGCAAAGTAGAGGTGTGTCAAAAACACAAAATACAAATGGGCAGGGCTATTAGTTCACTCTATGCCATTACAAATGGAATTACGAGAAAAGATGCTATGGGATTCATCTTGGGGCAGAGATAGACAAGGAGGAAAGAAAAGAAACAAAATGGAATGGATCACCTTCAGGAGGAGAAAATTGATGAAGATTTGGACTAGATGAGGAGGCTTTCAAGGAACTAGGAGATTCTCAACAATAAATAATGTAGAGGTTCATGATGGGATGTTGCGTTTTATGCCTTTTTGCTTTTTTTTTAAGATTAGTGGTTTTGTTGGCTTTGATAGTCTTTGAATCCTATTATGGATTACATTCAATAGCTATAGGATCTTTAAGTTTAATTTTATAAACAATATGTTTAATGAGGCTTGCATGCCATCTAAGAATAGAGTTAAATTTGATATTGATACTGAAATGATTTATACAATCTAATAAATAAATAACAACTACAAATAAATGAAGTCAATCTAATGTATTAAGATTGCTCAATGATTATGAGAACAAATCCTTGCATAAGTAGGCAATGAGAAGGAGGTGAGATGGTTGGACACAACCACTAACTAACCCTCCAAGCGTTCAACACTTGTATCTCACTTGACGAGTGTATGAGCAAGTGGCAAGTGTGCATGCACAAGGTGTCTTTTTTAGCAATTGACACTCAATTGGTTGGTTTCAATATGTTGTCATTAATGGCACCAAGGCAACATGTTCTGGCTTCATATTTTGGTTTAGCTATGTACCGACAGACACTTAACCAGCACTGGCACCAACACCAGCATTGCAGGCCGACATGGTTCACATTCAAGTTATCGGTATTGGAGGCAGACATCATTTGAGAGATCTGACATCGACAGTTGTTTTTTATATTCATGTGTTTATGTTATTGAGCCGACATGTATATTCATATTGTAATTATCTTTGTAAGCCGACATAAGGCATGATGTATTGTAAAGGGTATATAGGTTAGTTGGTTAGATCATTTTGAAATATGGAATATGTAGGATATAATGTTATGGAATGTAATGCGAAATATATGAGAGAGATCATATATGTTAGGATATTTATGTAAAGGGGTATTCTGGTAAGGGTTTAGGGTTTCAGACCGGAATAGACATAGCTTAACCGGAACTATATTCAGGCATAGAAGATGCTATCATTACAGTTCAATCATTTCTCTGGATTGTAGTATGGATTTGTATGTAGTCGGTGAGGATCCTTTTGTGATAGAGAAATGTGGTCTACACTGTAAGCCTTCCTGCAAGTGCAGGCCCTTATATTTTTTAATATCTCTTCATATGGCTAGTGGATTGATATTGTGGGTCACAAATCCCACTGTGGTTTTTCCTCTTTGAGTTTTTCCACATATAATTCTATGTATTATGGTATTCTTTTGTGTGATTGGCTTATTGGTTGCTTTACTTATTTCAATTCTATATGTACCGTTACACCAATTGGTGAATGCATATTTTAATAAGGTTTTAAAATGATCATTCTGGTAGAGCATTGATTCACCCCCCCACCTTCTCAGTTCTCTTGGATTCCAACAATTGGTATCAGAGCCTTGTGCCTTAGAGAAAGTTTAACAACTTGAGGAAGATCTTGAATCCAAAATCCATGGATATGAGTTTGGAGAAGCAACTTGAGGTGGCACTTGAAGATTATGACGCTGAAAGCTTGAAGAACTTGAAGTTACAAGATGAATTGATTTTTTCTTTGGAATTCATTCTTGTCCTACAAGAGAGACTGTCATTTGTTTAGGATAGGAGGAAGGAACTTTTGTAGAATAAGGATAATGAAGAAAAAGATGCACTTAATGAGAGATGTCTGAAGCTAAGTCAAGAGAACATGGTTATGGGGAATGAAATGCAAGCTATAACTATGAGGATGTCTAAAGAGATTGAGGACCAGAAGAAAAAGGAAGAAAATCTTGTTGTGTCTCTAAACAACAAATTTGAAGAATCTGGAAGGTTGGTTCATGAAAATGATATGCTGAGAACTGATTTAGTACATACCTAGAATAATGAACAAGAGCTTGAGAGACAAATAATAATTCTTAGAGATGATCTAGCTATTGCAAGTGAGTATAAAGAAAAAATAAAGATTAGTTCAACACAGCTTGATGAGTTATTGAAAAGACAAAGGCGGAATGGAGATTCCAGTGGACTTGGATTTGAACAAGGTCAGAGTTCTGGTACTGCAAATAAAGATCAAAACCATAAGGCATCGGTAAGGTAGTTTAATGCTTATAAATTTAATGGTAGATGCTTTGTTTGTAAAAAATTTGGTCACATGGCTAGGCAATGTAGAAATAGAGAAAATCATAACTCTGATTTTGCTCCCGGTCAATGTTGTAAATGCAATAAGTATGGTCATAAGACAAAAGATTGTAGAATGAATGTTAAATGTTATGCATGTGGAAAATTTGGACATATGGCTAATCAGTGCAGGTCAAGCAATTATACTAGTTTTAGCAAAGCAATTCAAAAGAACAATGTTACATGTTATGCATGTAATGAGGTTTGACATATTGCTAAGTTTTGTAGAAGCAGAAATCCACCAGTTGGTAATGATGGATCAAATGAGAAAGGAAAAGAGAAGGTTAATGAAATATGATAAGATCATACCCAAAGATGGGTCAAGAAGTCAAAAGAACAATCAGTAGATGGAAATAAACCGGTTACTCAACTAGGAAAGGAGGTTGCTCCTGCACTGACAAGAAGCTCATCCGGTAACTAAGGAACATACCTTAGGGGTAGGCAAAATTTATGAAGATAGTGCATATGCCTCGGGAAGAGGTTCTAGAAGATATTCCAGACATTGGAGATAATTATCTAGCATGGATATGTTTGATCAAGATCTGGTATCTTCCACCAGAAGTCATTCATATCAATGATGAATTAGGGTTTCTTGGAGGTTAAAAGGATGAATTTACTTTATTTTTAATCACTTTGCATTCAAAGCGATTATGAGGAAGTTGAAGGTGAATCAGTGCGATCGATATCATTTTTAGCGATTTCACCAGCAATCGGAAGAGGTCTTTAGCGTTTTTCACTGACAGCTATTCACAGGTATTTATCTTTTCATCATGGAAATGGGATCATCATCTAAACCTATGTTATTGCAAATCCTACTATAGTTGAGGTCAAGGACCGTCCCAAGCCTATTTTCAAGCAATATTTGCATATTTCTACCCTAGACGATTCAGTTGATGCATTTTCCCGTGTCCCAGAAGGAGTCATGTATGTCAAAGATGTTAGAGCTTACATTCACTATCATATTGAGGATTTAAGAACGACTCATATTAAGAGCATGTACATGAATGAATTAAAGTCTGGAAAGATTAACCCAAAATACCAGCATATTGTGGATCTAGGGTTTACCGACATTTTGGATATTCCAAAATTTCAAGATGAGATTGTTAGGTATGTTTTGAGCAGGGTGCATGGAGAATTTATCCGATTGGATAGATCATATAAGATTTTGAAGGAGGCCATCAGGGAAATCACTAGTTTACCATAGGTTGGACAATGTCTCGAGAAGAAGTTCTCTAATGATCAGGTCAACAAGATTACTGACACAACATCAGACAAGTGATCAGTGAGGATTAGTATTATCACCGAGAGAGATATCATGCTCGGAAGCATGATCATTGGTTACAAGGTAACTCAATCAAACTGATTGAATTCTGTTTCTAGGTCCGACATTCATGCACCTCATAAAATGATGAGGGAGAATGAGAAGTTAGATCTATGTAGTTGGATGTTGGATTAATTTTTGCTTAACCTAGGAAAGATCAAAAGAGAGAAGAAAGGAACATTTCGGTATGGAAACCTAATTGTCTGTTTAATGTTGTTTTTCATCAATGAGACTCCTAGTTTTGGGAAAAGACAATGGCCATTCGATATCCCGCTAGGGAGGCGACTAAAACAATCAATTTCTACATTGGGTAGTCAGAGAGATGACAAAGAATGTAGTTACTTTAAAGCATTTTAGAAGGCTATGAACTCTAGGGAGAGGGTTCCAAAGCACATAGTTGAGAAGTACTCAACCAAGATATGCTTCATGGTCAAGAAAGATGAAACTTTGATGGAATTCGTAAGGTCCTAGAAGATTTGGATTGAGGATTTGAGTTATGAAATTGATGCACAGATCCTAGATGCTTATGCACATATGCTAATTGATGCACCAATAGATTAATTTGTAAAAACTTTTGGTGCTGCTAAATAGAAAAAGCAAGAGGTCAAAACTGAATTCAATTGAAAGAAGAGAGAGAAGCAGAAGGGCAAGACAATCAAATTTGAGGAAAAGGTTTCACAGGATATCAAATCATTGATTGATGTTGTCCTCGAGAAAGGTAGGAAAAGGAAAAAACCAAAAATATTAATTGAGGCAATTGCAGCAGACTTTGTATCTGATGATGACACACCCTTGGCATTCAAGAGGGTATTAAGGAAGAAAACTGAAGAGACTAAGCTAGAAGCTAAGAAGCAATCGGTTAGGAAATTTACTATCAGGGTACCGACACAAAAAAGAGCACCAAAAGAAAAACCTTCAGCCCCATCCGGTACTGGAAGAAGGAAGAAGAAGGATGACATAGATCTTGCACTTGTATCTGGTAATGTAACTATCATTCCACCCAAGACTTGTGCAGAATTAGTTAATGAAATAACTAAATATGGTATGTTGAAGAATGTGCAATTTAATTATAAGCATTTGGATGATGTTGAACAAAAAGTAGAGGAATCAATTTTGTTGTATTTGGATATTTATAAGAAAGCCTTGTTAGGAATTGAAGACCAAAAACTGACACATTTATATGACATTTTGGATGCTAGAAGGCTATCAGCAATGCAAGAGGAAATGCATATAAAGATTCAAGAGTTGTTGTATGTTTGTGTTTCTATTAGTCGAGAGGAGATGGACAAGATACTTGAGGTTGCAGATAGGAAAATCTTTAATAGCAAACATAGAATAATCAGTCTTATGTTAGGTAGGGTCAATGAGATAATCAAGGAGACCCACAAGGCATGTGTAAAGTTCTTTGAAGAAAAATGGGGTTTTTATACCTCACTGGAACCCAAGACAGATACTATAGACATCCCGGTTGAAGGGAAAGGTAAAGGTATTGTGGGTACTTCACCCTTAATTTTGAAAAATATTAAGACGGTGGATATTGAGCCCCCGGTAGAGACTAATGTACAGGAAAATATTGATATATCGGCAAATACATAGAATATAAAGGTTGCAAATGTACAAGTTACTAATGTTAAGGACAATAGTCCTTTGGATCCGAATGTACAGGATGAGGACACAGTTCCTAGGGAGGAACTGGCAGTTACTGAGACTGCACTAAGTGGCAAAGCCACTGGTCCAAGTGAGGAAGCTATTAAAGTTAAAACATCAGAGGAGAAGAAAAAGAAATCCGATAGGCAACTGGTAGTGAGTCCATCATTATTGTCAATTGACACCTCGTAGGTGGAAAAGAAAAGAATAATTGAGATGAGTTATATTGAACTCATGGTGATGGTTGCACAGAAAATGATGAAGGAGAGATCTATGGATAAAGGGGTTATTGATTAGTCTATCACTATTTTGCATAGACTAGTCCGGGAGTGCATGTTTAACAATAAAGTGAGCCCATCTAGCAAGCTCAAGTCAATCACAAAGCACATTTCAAAGGATTTTCAATCTTTGTAGCAAATATCAAACTGATAGATACTAGAGAGGTTTACACGGGCAAAGAGAGATACATTTATTGAGTCTGTGAGGAAGGAAATTAATGATAAGTTGAAATTGATTGATAATGCATTAAGGCAGTGTACTAATATCTACAGAGTATGTTGTAATACAGGTTTAATCAGAGCTGAGATAGATAAAAGGATTAAGGATATTCAGGAGGAGATTGTAGGTATAGTTAATTATTTTGATGGATCAAATTCTTTAACTACATCTATAGGTGGTCAAATTTTGGTTTTGGAAGCCCAAGTTTTATCTCTTGAGAGGGAAAAAGATAAAATCATAAGGAAAGCCAAAGGTCTTAGAGGTTTGGTGAGACCCTGGTTGGATTCATTAAGTGTACATAAGAAGGAGTAGATATATAGTTTGTAAGCCCTATTGGTGTTGGAAATAAGCCACACACGGACCAACAATGGACTGGTCCAAGAGGGGCCAGTAGCTCAGTGGTAGAGCACTCCAGTAGTGTATGGAAGGTCCTAGGTTTGACTCCTAACTGGTCTATGTCTCAACATGGTATCAAAGCCAAGTCCAGGCTAGGAGCCCCAAGCACACGAGAGGTGTGGCTTAACGGGGGCTGTTGTTGTTGGAAATAAGCCACACCCAGACCGATGATGGAATGGTCCAAGAGGGGCCAATTGCTCAGTGGTAGAGCACTCCAGCAGCGTATGAAAGGTCCTAAGTTCGAGTCCTTGTTGGGCCATGTCTCAACAAGCCCACACCGCCATAGCTTAATGAGAAAGAGTCATTTGCCCATATGCTAAATGGACTTGTATCTATTTCGGACACTTTCAAATCAGGTTGGGATACCTATCTAGAGATTTTGGAGAAGGCCTATCCAGATATTTTCAAATACATTCAGCTTCAGTAAGGTATTTTGGGACATTCATTGTACAATCTTTCATTCTTCGTCTCAGTTTTTGGTATTTTTTTGGGTATTTTTGGCATTGATGTCAAAGGGGGAGTATAGGTGAATTTTTTTTTAGAGATATGGAGTATTTTTTATTATGATCTTAGATGAATATTCAGCTCAGGGGGACCAATCTCAGGATGAAACCGATAGATACAAACCATGATTATTTTTCACATGAGTGTTGCCATCAATGGCAAAGGGGGAGATTGTTGGCAATTGACACTCAATTGGTTGGTTTCAATATGTTGTCATTGATGGAAACAAGGCAACATGTTCCGGCTTCATATTTTGGATTAGATGTGTACCGGTAGACACTTCAGCGGCACCGACACCGACACCGACACCGATAGGTTGGAAGGAATTATTTGGTTACCGGCATTGCAGGACAACATGGTTCACATTTAGGTTATTGGTATTGGCGGCCGAAATATTTTTGGAGATCCGACATCGACAATTGTTTTTTATATTCATGTGTTTATCTTATTGATCCAACATGTATATTCATATTGTAATTATCTTTGTAAGTCGACCTAAGGCATGATGTATTGTAAAGGGTATTAGGTCAGTTGATTAGATCATTTTGAAATATGAAATATGTAGGATGTAAGGTTATGGTATGTAATGTGAAATATATGAGAGAGATCATGTATGTGAGGATCTTTATGTAAAGGGGTAATCCGGTAAGGGTTTAGGGTTTTAGACTGGAACAAACAGAGCTTAATCGGAACTGTATTCAGGCATAAAAGACGCTATCATTATAGTTCAATCATTTCTCCAGATTGTAGTCTTGATTTGTATGTAGTCAGTGAGGCTCCTTTTGTGATTGACCAATGTGTTCTAGGCTATAAACCTTCCTGCAAGTGCGGGCCCCTATATTTTGTAATATCTCTTCATATGGCCAGTGGATTGATATTGTGAGTTACAAATCCCACCGTGATTTTTCCTCTTTGAGGTTTTCCACATATAATTCTATGTGTTATGGTATTCATTTGTGTGATTGGCGTATTGGTTTCTTTACTTCTTTCAATTCTATATGTACCAGTATACCGTTTGGTGAATGCATGTTTTAATAAGGTTAAAATTGATAATTCTCGTAGAACACTAATTCAGCCCCCGCCCCCCCCCCCTTCTCAGTGTTCTTGGATTCCAACAGTCTCCACAAGGGAGGACACATATCTAGACCACATGAGGTGAGACAACTTACTCAACTAGCCTAAGTAAACTTAAACTAAGTGTAAAAAGGTCAAACCTATTATTAACTAGTTTGATGATAACCTTGTTTACACTAACACCCCCCCTTAAGTGCAACTACGGAGAAGTGAAACAAAAGATAATGGGTCCCGACTACTGGGCCATCTCAGGTACCCATGTACTAATTTCCCATAAGTGGAGAAAAATAGAAAACCTAGTGGGAAAAAACTATCCCCCAAAATAGAAATGATGTCTTCAAAGAATGGTCAATGATCTCCAAGCCAATGTTGTCGTGTGAAAAAGATTCAGGAATAGAGACCATAGATGTAGGTGAAAGATGAAGTGGATTCGGAAACATGAACCATAGATGTAGGTGAAAGCTGAACCAATGTGAATCTACTGCTCCTACACAAGGTGTTAAACCAGATGATGACAGAGTCTGATATATAGACTCATGAATAACTGTAGAATCAGTCATAACATTTAAGCTAAAATAGACAAGGAATGAACTATAGTCTTTGAAGACGATGATGATGATTTGCCCCAAATTTAAATAAGCCCCCTTACAATTTTTCCAAAAATAAAAAAATCCCCCACCCTTTAAAAAAAACTTCATTAAAATTACAGCCCTCCGAATTTTCAAATTTTGAAAAACTCGATGTCAAAATTTGAATGCCTTGGCTATGGGTGTAGGGCCACGTCAGCACTACTAAGGTCTTCTAGATGCCCAGAGGTGGCTTGCGCCTGCTCTGTCTCCCCACACTGTGATTGTGTGAGAGGCCGACACGTGCCATCGACCGCTCCTGCCATGTTGGAGAGCCAATATGGCAAGTGAGGGGTGACATTGAGGTCGACTGCAAGCTGTGCAAGTCTAAATGATGGCACGCTGATAGGCGACCATGTTGCTACTCGGTTTAGTATACCTTTGGTTGCACACTGCTTGTATGGATGCCACAGTGATGAGCAAGGGATAGGATACGCAGGGTGAGACCAGAGGATGCCATCGTTTGTATGTATGTCGACTGCATAGACCACTACCATCGGGTGTACGAGTATAGCCCACAACAAAAGGAGATCCCCTTAGATATTGAGAAAATATAACAAACTCAGTTTCACAAGAATTGAAACTATTTCTTAATTACTCTGATACCATAAATTTCCAGAATCTAAGAAATAAATAACAAGTATAAATGAATGAAAAATAAATAACAAGTATAAATGAATGAAGTCAATCTAATGTATTAAGATTGCTCAATGATCATGAGAAGGAATCATCCTTGCATAAGTAGGCAAGGAGAAGGAGGTGAGATGGTTGGACAGAACCACTAACTAACCCTTCAAGTGTGCAACACTTGTAGCTCACTTTACAAGTGTATGAGCAAGTGCCAAGTGTGCATGCACAAGGTGTCTCCACGAAGGAGGACACGTGTCTATACTACATGAGGTGAGACAACTAACTCAACTAGCCTCAGTAAACTTAAACTAAGTGTGAAAAGGTCAAACTTAGTCTTAACTAATTTGATAATAACCTTGTTTACACTAAGAGATACTATTAGTAATGTTTATTTGGGCTTTAATCCTTATGATACTATGATTGTCTATGATTATATGTTGTTGTTTTGGGCAGATAGCCTCTTTCAAGAGGGTTGGGTTTCAGGTTTTACTATTTCTAATTACTGACTAGTGTGTTCGCTTCTTGAATTTTGTTGGGCTTCTAGCAGTGTGATCTCAGTTGCTACTCACTTTTTCTATTTGATATCTTTTCTCTGTGTGGGATCAAGGCCCTTTCCCTACTTAAGTAATAAAAAACAAGCAACTAATCACTTGAGGTCACTCAATTTTGATTAGTTGGTTGATAATTTGACTAAAAGAAAAAGAAAAAAAATTGAAGAAATATAGACAATTATATTAGAGAAATAATGTGTTGCATCTATTAGAATGGAAGGCAACTTTATCACTATGTGATAGCTTCTAAATAAGGACAATAAGAAAAGATAAAATCAAGAAAACAATAAAGGATAAGGAAAATTTAGAGATAAAATATGATTTACAAAATGTGTTTTTAAAAAGGGAGTCATAAGGCTCATGAATGTGAAAAAATAATTGAAAACTATTGAAACACACAAAAAAAGAAAATGATGATAAAAGATGGGAAAAAAATATATTTTATATTCAAATAAATTTTTTATTTATAACCTTAATGATACCTAACATTCTATTTATGATTATTTGTATCAAATTATGTCAATAGGACCTCAATAAGAAAAAAATGGTATCATTTTTGAGTTTTAGATAATGATGTCACACAAAACATAAATTTTTAAAATTGATTCCTTGAGGAATTTCATGTAGAATATTTTGGGTTAGTATTTTTGTTTGATAAAACATGTCCACAACTAAAAAGAAAATAATTTATTTGACTCAAGCTACCACATTATCTTGATTTAATAGTCTAATATGTGTTATGTGACATATTTGTTAATTAAAAATAATATATTATCCCTTGTCCTCATTGAAGAACAAGGCTACTTAATTTTCTTAGGTAATTGAAAAATAATAATTAAAAATAAAAGTGATCACGTAGTTACCATGCATTGTTTTAAGGAATTAAAGTTGCTAAGGCTCAAAGGTAAGTCTTCAATTTAAATAAATTTTACACATGTTGAATAAGGAATGTTAGAAAATATTTTATAGCATACATGTTACAAAAATGTAGATACTTGATGTAGTCATCAACACTTACGAAATTACACTGCATCCAGAATAATAGGAAAATGGGAATGGTGCCCAAAGTTCACATTTACAAAGCTTATGATGGCATTTCTTGAAGCTTTCTCTTTGCCACCTTAAGGAAATTTGGCTTTGGGGACAATATTATACACCTTATTAAGGAATGTGTGCTAACTCCATGGTTTTAGTGTTGGTCAATGGGGTGGCTATAAGCTTCTTCAATAGTAAAAGGGGGCTAAGGCAGGGGGACCCCCTTTCCTCTTAGCTATTTATCGCCTAAAGTGCTTAGAAGAAACATCCATAGACTCATTAGTATGAATAAGATGAAAGGTGTTAAGTAGATTCCTCTCTCCCTCCTCCTAGTTTCCATCAACAATTTGTGGATGATACCATCATGTTTGGTATCTCCTCAATTATTGAAACTAGACAATCAAAGTTTATCCTTAATAGGTATTCTATATTTTGGTTTAGTACATCAATTATAACAAGAGTGCATTATATTTCTTAAAAAATGATTTTGGTCCACGAGAGAAGGTCATTAAAATTCTTGGATGTCAGAAAGAGTTTCTTCTAGTAACCTACCTTGGACATTCTTTGGCACTAGGAAACTGTTGCATAATTACTGGTTTGGGATCATAGAGAGGATATAGAGAAAACTTGATAGTTAGAAAGGTAAAAAAATTTAGTCATGTAGGGAATTTTTAGCTTTTGAAAGCCACACTTCAAAACATCCCAATTTAGTATGTGTCTCTATTTAAAATTCCTACCTTCATAATAAAAAAAGTTGAACAAATACAAAATAATTAGATCTATGGATAAGGGTTGAAGAAAAGAAAAATTTGGCTCTGATCAAATGAAAAATGATGTGCAAGCCCAAAAGTATAGGTGGACTTGGCCTAAGGTTATTCCAACCTTTTAATAAAGACATTATTGCTAGGATTAGCTAGAACCTCATATCCTCTCATAATGACTAGATTAAAATTGTTCAAGCTATATACAAAACTTTATTTGTTCTATTTCCCCCTAAAGGTTTTGAGATCTAGAATAATGTTCTTAAGTCACAAAAAAATTTAAATTAAGGTCTAAGATGGAGAGTTGGTAAGGAGCATTCTATCAAATTTTATATTTTAAGCATTCTTTATAAAATTTTATTAATTTTTTAAAATTGACATTTATAAGTGTTAAATTTAGATATAGAATGATGTGTAAAATAATAATTTTTTTTTTTTGAAATGAATCTTTACCAATATTGTTATAGTTTTTGTTAATCTATTATGTAATGAACCATGAATCTAGTAATTAAATGGTAAAAGTTTAATAGCTAGTTTTAAGACAAAAGAAAGTTCTTATTTGTAGGCTAGATCTAAGACAATAATTTTCACCCAAAAAAATTCAAGGAGAACATTATGATTTTGATTTGTACATATGATTTTCCTAGACCTCAATTCAATTGGACAATCTTAGCTATAATTGAATTTTTTGTATACACAAGACATATAAATTAAGTTTAACATAGACATGTAATTATATTTTATTTTCATTAAATTAAATGAGCATCATAACGACTAATACTAAAGTAAATACACTTATTATTTTTAACTAATCATTCTTTATAATCAAATTAGACATTAACTTAAATTAAATCAATTGAAAAATAAATGTTAATATTGACAAATATTGCTGACAATAAATTCATGAATGAAATGCTATAAATTTTAACATAACTCTTAGTATAGAGCAAAACTTATACTTATAGACTATGTTGTTAGCGCATGCACCAGACTCCTGTCCGTGATTTGCGGAAAACTATTTTTTCCACCGTAACAGGAATTCATGCATATGCATCTGTGCACATGTTAAGTCTAACCAAGGTGAACGACAAATTAATATTGTTATCTCTGCCCTTTTCAATGCACGCAGGCTTAGTTCAATGGAGTTCTTACCTCCATGATTTAGGTAGAACAGTAATTGCATTTAATGTGACAAAGGAAGAGTACATGTTTAACATAATGCATGTCCTTTGTAATTTCCTAATCCACCGTAATTTCTCTGTTTATGCAGTTTTGCATAATGTAATATACAATGAATTAATACATTTCATTTTCTTAACTGCTCTTTCTTTTTGTTATACGCATTAGATCTGCAAGTTTTGTTTTTATTTTCTTAGCTATTAGATCTGCAAGTTTTGTTTTTATTTTCTTAGCTAGATCTATCTTGTGCTATGCAGCCACAGCTGCAAAATTTTACAATGTCCAACAGAATAAAGATGATCTAAACATAAAATTGAAAAAAATATTCCAATTTTGATCCATACTCATCAACATCCAAAACCTTCTTAATTTAAAACACTTAGATATTATTATCTTCATCAATTGACATTGTTTCTATAATGTGAATACTACACAATCTCTCTATTTGATATTACATAATCTATTCTACTACTCTAATAACTATTTTATCTGCCATGTCTTCTCCCATTACAGAAGAAAGACTAAAACATCTACCCATTTCTTTTCTAACAGCTACGATAACAGAAGCAAACCAATTGATTCAAATCACATTCTCCATAGTCTTGATGATCTTGACCCATACATTTATCGTTGCACTCTCCATCCCTAAATCTGAAGCATGGTCCGTGAAATGCACCGCTGTAGCTTTTACAATACTCATCACCCATCGCCACTGATCATATTACAGATGAATAACTAGTTCAGATTTTTTAGTTAAAAGTTTCACTGAAAAACAATCGTTATATTTTACAAAATATGGTATAAACATTATTGAAGAGAGGAAGAATAAATATTACCAGAAGCTGTGAGCAATAAAATTATGAGAAACATATACATGCCTTTCGCCATTTGAGCAACTACAACAAAAAAATTACTGAGTTGTGTATTGAGTTAGCAGACCATTATTACTTATACACATCATCTAAACAGCGAATATTCTACGTGCCTTTTGAGCACTTTTGTTTATTATTATCTTTACATTGCTGCTGCTTAATTGGGATGTCCGATTCAAACTAAAGTTTTTGGATTACTTGTATAATAAAATCCATACAGCGATACTTTCCATATTTGCAAATATAATAAACTCAATACAACGATTCATTCTATGCACGCAGATATAATAATGTTGTAATTTGTGTATTTTATGGTAAGAGAAACACTTGTCTTTATGCAATTTACGGCAATATGTTCCAAGTTCCTTCCCACTAACATGGCTCATTAGAGGCCGTCGTGATGCCTTTATATTTTGTTTCCTATTTTAAATCGGATGAGTTGGTTCTTGGAAGATATTTATTAAAAACAAATGCTGTCAATATTCATACGGATAGAGGAATTTCATATTTATAATCAATTTTGTTGGTGTAATTTATGTTTCATAGTAATATTTTATGAAGTTGATTTAGGATAATGCATTCATTGTAGTTTGCATACGAGACAGTTAGGAAATTGTGTATCTAGAGAACATGGTTGTAGGAGAAAATCCATCTTTAGTGGAATGTTATTTTATTTTTTCTACCTACCACTACCAACCCTTACATCTCATTGAGGCACATGTCATCATTGTGTGCTCTTATTTCCCTATAGCCTTGTCTTTATAAGCAGGTTCATGTACATCGTACTTAGTTGGATATTTTACATTTTGATAGGAACACAGTTTATTCTTGTCACGTTTATTCTCTTTATGTGCTATTCATTTGGACTATAAATCTTGGGTTGTTATAGGCAAATTCTTACATGGTATCAAAGTCTATAGGGTGCCATGAATAGTCATTTGAGAGAAATTTGATTCAATTTAGAATATTTTATTTTGGATCTTTCTATTGTAGGTCATTATTGGAGCTTGATGGGTCAAATTCGAGGTTGTCATTGGATTGATGGGGTTTGGGAAAGTCAGAATCGCCTTTTGTTTCATCAAAATCCGACACCGAACGTCAAATCTAAAGTCATTTGAAGGTTGACGTGGTTACCTAACTCAGCAACGATCTACAATTTTGGAGCATTTTTCAAAAAAAATATCATTTCCATCCCACTTAGAAGGCCCAAAAACCCCATGATCACCTGCTCATTCAAGAAAATCAGCCTCTTTAGCCCAAATTGAAAAAAATTCCCACCCTTGCCATCATACATACTTGCAGGTATAGGTTTGAATTTATATATATATATTTTCTAAAATTAAAATCCGAAGGGGGAGCTCCTGATTTTAAAAAGTTTTTTTTGTTTAATAAAAACTTTTGTTTGGGGTCTTTGATTTGGCCCACACGTACATTATGGCCCACAGTGCTTGCGTGTGTCGTAGTTACATTGCGGGCCCACGGGTAATATGCGACAAGATCGCAAGCCCTATAGGTACCTACATTTTTTTTTCATTTTTTTAAAAAAATTTATATGAATTTTTAATATAAATTTAAAATTCTTTTTTTTAAAAAAATTTAATAAAAAAATGTTTTTAATAAAACTTTAATGAAGATTTTCTATAATTATTTCTAATTAATGTTTTTTTAACAAATTTTTTTTAAAAAGATGTTTTTTTCTTTACTTTGTTAATGATGTTTTTTTCTAAAATAAAAAATAAAAAATAAAAAATTCTTTATTATTTTTCAATAAATATTTTTAATTGATTATTTAATAAAATATTGTTATTAATCTTTTAATTAAGTTTTTTAAAAACAATATGTCATTAAATAAGCAGAATTGGGAACACTTCTTTTCTTGTCCACCTATTATACCTATATTGCAATGTTCTCCAACCGACAACCAGGGGTAGTCAGTTTGCTCTTATATTTTTCTTGGCAACATCTCAATTGGAGGCATCTCCATCTATATTATTCTACATGGCATCTCTTTGGCGGCATTATCTTCATGTTTTCATATTTGCACCATGTCATGTTGTATTCTCTTGCATAAGCTATGTTGTAAACACACTAAAATAAAGTTTTGCACCTTATACTTTGTCATTGATAACATATTTGATGTAATCTTCTTGTACTATGTATATTAGGAAATATCTTTAGAGACTTAGATTGTACAAATTGTGCAGAGATCCAGTTGAGACTTATATTGTGCATGTTCTAGTGAGGCTTAGATTGTGTCAATTTGTCACTTATGAGTATACAGTCGATGCTCAAGTAGGTGTCTCTATCCCTGATCTTCATCATGTTACAGTGAGTGCTTCATCAGTCATTCTTCATCGACAATGGTACCTAGTTTTGTCACACTTTAACATTCTTGGTGCAACATTGGCTCTATTTCTTCATAATTGGGAGGAATTTTGGTCGTCATCACTGGACCATCTTGCAGGAGATTCTACATTGATGGGGAAAATTTTTCTTCACATGATGTTTTTTTCTTCTTGTTCTTGTTGAGAGAATTGTGCGCTTTCATCTTCTTCTTTTTTTTTTTTCGGGAGGGGAGGGGGCGGGGGGGTGGAGGGGACTTTTCCAATTGGGTTTTTCTCTCTTTCTTCATTTATGGGAGATTTCATTTCATTTGTATATGGGTACCTTACATGTCCTAGTAGCCAGGACACATGTTGCATTGTTAACTTGAGTCTGGATTCCCTTAAGTTGCACTTAAGGGGGGTGTTAGTGTAAATTATGTCTCATAATTACTTAAGTTGATTTAGGATAATGTATTCATTGTGGTTTGCATATGAGACACTTAGGGAGTCACACATCTAGAAAACATGGTTGTAGGAGAAAATCCACCTTTAGTGGAATATTCTATTATTTTTCCTAACTACCCCTGCATCTCATTGAGCTACATGTCATGATTGTGTGCTCTCGTTTCCCTATAGCCTTGTCTTTATAAGTAGGCTTATGTACATTGTACTTAGTTGGATGTTTTGCATCTTGATAGGAACAAAATTTATTCTCTCGTATGTTCTATTCATTTGGCCTCTAGATCTTGGGTTGCTACAGGCAAATTGTGAATTTTTTTTTTTTTCTAAACTCGTCTTTAATAAATTTTATATCTCTTTTCACTTATTATTTTATTTAGCCTAGAACAATTCAATTTATTATTATTTCATATTATATAATAAATATTATGTGTTTGTGTGCACGCAATATATGTTATATATTGATTATGTGAAATCTTTTTTACATCAAATAATTTTTAATGCATAAAATGAATATTTAAAAATATTAGATATATAAAAAATAATATAAACTATATAATAATATTATAATAAAACTGTATATTTATTATTTATATATATTTATTAATCAAATATCTATAATTTATGTATTAAATATATCATATAACATTTACAATATTTAATAATAAAATTACTGTTATATTCTTAATATAATATTATATTATAAAATCATATGTTTATATAACTATATTATTTATTTTTATTTTATGAGAACTTTATTCCATATATAAAATCAATATAATATTATTTCTAACAAAAGTTAACATCTAATTAATAATTTTAATATAGTCTTTTAATACAATACTATTTAAATTAATTTATAAGAAATGAAACTTAAGAACATGACTTACAAGAGATAAGGAGATCGAGAAGGAGACATAGAGGGAGAGGTATACTTTGAAACTTGTAAATAATATTAGTTTCTTAAAATATGTACCAAAATTTATATCTATTTTTCTAAATTTATGTTTAATAAATTGAAGTATATATGTTATAGTTATATATATTTCTAATTTAATTACATATAATATTATTAATTTTTAAAATTTATATTTCTTAAATTTTAAAATATAATATTATTTATTTTGATATAAAATATTTAATTCGATATATGAGAATTCTAAAATTATATAAGATAGTTGATATATAAATTTCAAAACATTATTTATATATGTGATACAATAATTTATATATTTTAATTAAACATTATCAAATGATAATGATAATATATTGGAATAAATTGTAAATAAATGCTGAAAATTGGTTAGTCTAAAAATTGAATTGTAAAGTGAAAAACTAGTAGAGAGAGAGAAATTATTTTTTCTAAAATATATTTTCTATGACCTCCTTGGTCATGAAGTTGTGTAAAATTATTTAATTGTTAAATCTCACTAATCAACACTGACAATACATCCAATTCAATGCTTATCAATTGTTATTTAATCATATATCTATTTATGTACCTCTCTATTTATCTTTCTCTCTCCCTCTTACTCCTCTATCTCTTTCTATCCATATCTATCTACCTATATCTCCCTTTCTCTCTCCCTATATACCTTTTTTAAAGCTATGTCTCTCTATATCCCTTTTTCTCTCTTTATTCACTCTATCTCTCCCTCCATTTCCTCTCTCTCTCTCTCTCATATGAAATGTCTATCCCTTTCTATTCATATCTTTCTCTACCTCTATCTTCCTATGTCTCTATATTTCTCCCTCTCTCTATCTTGAAGCCCTATCACTCACTATCTTCCTATATCTCTCTTTACCTCCTCTTCTATTCTCTCCCTATTTCCTCCATCTTCTCTTTCCCTCCACTAGTCTCTTTGTTTGTCTACCTCCTCCTCTCTCCTTATCCACATATTTCTCTCCTTCTCCATCTCAATATTTCCCTCTTCCCCCTTATATCTCTTCCTCTCTCCCTATAACAAACATAATGTGATCTTGTTAATTATATAGGATGAAATTATCTTCTTAACTTAAAGGTTTTTTTTTAAGTTATATTTGGATTCTAGTGAGTGGATACATAGCTGATTTGAAAATATTACTTCTCCATTAAGATCTTTATTGCACAAGAAAAATCATTTTCTAAATGGCCTACTAGTTGACCAAATGCACTATAAAAATATATGCAAAAAGTAGACCATTTTTTTTTTATAAACAACTTTCCACACCTCTTTGGCATACCCATTGCACACCAATATGCAATTTCTAGTTTAATTATGCAATAGTAATTACTGTGCATGCTCATTGTTGAAGTATATTTCAAAACTAATATCTACCTTAGATATATATTAGATCCTATAATTGGTTGGTGTCCAAACCTTCATCATTAAAAAGTTTGTGGAGGTTGTATCACCCTCCAAACTATGGACACTAAATACCACCCTCATGCTTTTAATTTGAGGTTGTCACCCAAGAATATGGACACTATACAACATTTTTCTTTGTATTGGTTTCTATTTATATGTATTTTATTTTAGTTTAAATAAAGGGTATTTTTCCCCCTTTCATTATCACATATTATAAGTAAGAATAAACAACTAATTATAAAAGGGTATGTAAGACATGGGACTACATACAACCAAGTGAGTACTATTAGCTTTTAAGTCTTCCTCTTTGCTAGGTGAAATAGGGAAATTTATCATTATTTTATATTTGAAGCTATTTTGGTATTATGGATGTGTTGCATTAGTTTTGTCATTGATGTCAACACTTATCCTTCTGGAGATCTACATTGTTCATTTGGCACTATGGTTATATTGGTTTACTGTTGGACTGCCACATTGTGTTCACCGGCAAGTTCAGTGACTTATGCATAGTTACTGATATATTATCCATCGGTAGGTTATATTGTTCACCAGCACTGATGATGACTTGTTATCATCTGGAGATCACTTAATTATATTAAAGACATGGTTTGGATACTTGGTTTTGGTATTTTGGTTAATGGTCTAATTGGGTTGACATATTTGTTGTTACCGACAGATTGGTCAAGGTTATGGACCGGTATGCATTATCTATTCCAGATCAACATGACACATTATGGAGATGATTTATTGATTGGATATTGTTCTAAATGTATTAAGCCAACATGATGCATCACACCTAGACTTGTTTGTAATTGGTTTAATTATAATATTCTTAGTAAGCCAACCTACACATTTGGTCTTAGGTTTTGTATATATGTAAGATCTCATTTTTGAGATGAGAGAAGGGATATGGTATGTAAGGTTATGGTATAGTATTGTAACATGGTATATATGAATATTGAAGATCATATGAGCAGACCATAGAGAAGGTTCAAGGAAGGTTTGAAAGTGATTATCAGAGATTTACTTGTACTGAATCCAGAATTGGAGATGCTATTTTGAGCAGTACATTATTCTAGGATTTAACCATCCTACTGTAGTCATTGCGGCTCCCATTTGAGCAGTGTGCTCTAGGCAATTGGCCTTTCTCCATGTGCAGACCCCATTTGTATACACATACTATCTGCAGTAGTATCATCTGATTGTGGGTAAGGTTTCCCACCATGGTTTTTTCCCTTACAGTGTTTCCACGTTATAATCTTTGTGTTATGTGATGTGGATGTTGTTTCTCTTTCTATTTCATACATTAAGTTTCACTGTTATTGATATTAACTGTTAATCTATTAACCAGCATTAAGTTTGGTTTACTGATATTAAGTATCATGTTTGATTAAGTTATAATTGGGTTATAATTCATAGGCAACTGATTTAGTCTGCCCCTCTCAGTTGCCTTCTGGTTCCTATGGTTCCTAACAATTGGTATCAAAGCCAAGTCCTCTGTTTGTGGAAGCCTAACAGCTTGAGGAGATCCTATGGCAACACACATTTCTAGGAAGGACAGTCCAAAACTTGATGGAACTAACTATGGTACATGGAAGATCAGAATGGAGACACATCTAAATTGCATTAGAAGAGACATATGGGAAGTTATTAAGAATGTCTATGTTGGTCCTACACCGAATCAACCTAATCCACCAACATTGGGTAAAGATCAAGAAAATGATTGCAAAGCAAGAGAAGCACTTTTGAGCACATTATCAGATCAACAAATCATGGGATTATCAGACCGATCTACTGCTAAAGCTATTTGGGATAAATTGGAGACATTGAATGAAGTAGATACCACTGTCAAAATTGTAAAACTGGAATGTTACCAGGTCAGGTATGGAAATTTGAAAATGGAAGAAGATGAAAGAATTAAATTGTTTTAGGAATACAATGTTGTGGAGGATTCTTAAGTGAAGATGAAATTATTTCTAAAATTTTAAGAGCATTGCCACCGACATAAAAAATGAAATTAACTGCTATTAATGAGTTGAGAACAATTCCTAATACATCAGTATCTAGAGATACCTTGGTTGGAAAACTTTCAGCATTTGAGCTTGAGGAATTTGGTCTTATTGCTACAATTAAGACAGATTTAGCCTTCAGAGCATCATCATCTGCAACATCATCATCATCATCTGACAAATCTGATTGGAAAGCATAGTATGCAAGAGAACTTGAAGATATCAGAAGGGAAAATGAAGAACTGGGAGAACTTGAAGCACTATTTGCAAGGAAAATGCCTAAAGGTCTAGTTGGAAGTAAGTATGAAGGTAAACCACCATTTAAATGTTTTAATTGCAATAAAGTTGGTCATATGGAATCTAGATGTCCTGACAGACATGCAAGACAGAGAGAGGAAGCAAAAAGAACATATAAGCCTAACCCTGAATATTAGAGATACAGATTTAAGAAGAATAGAGACAAATCTTGTTACTATGTTGATGAAGGAGTTACTGATGATTCTTATGAAGAACCGATAGTCAATGGATGGGCTTTTGTTGCAATAAAAGAAGATCAACCGACACCTACTGTTCCACCGGTAGAGTAGGCCCTGACAGCTAAAATTGAAGAAAAGGATGAATGGATCATAGATTTCGAATGTTCACATCATAAGACTGGTGATAAAAGTAAATTCTTATCTTTATAGGAATATAGTGGAGGTTTAGTAATATTTGGCAATGATAAAGCTTGTTTAATCAAAGGAAAAGGCACTATATCTTTGGATGGTAAGCACAATACTGACAAGGTTTATTATGTTGAAGGTTTGAAGCATAATCTTTTGAGTGTTGGTCAATTACTTGAAAGGGGATTTCAGTTACAGTTTAAGAATGGTAAATGCAAAATCAGAAACATAACAGGATTGGAGATTGCAACCGATAATTAGACTAAAGGTAATATCTTTCATTTGTACAACAGTGATAAGACACGTTTGATTTCACATATTGATGAAACTTGGTTATGGCATAAGAAACTTTGTCATCTAAATTTTGATCGCATTGTAAAGATCAGTTCAACTAAGGCAGTAAATGATTTACCTAAGATTGTGAAACCTCTAATCCGGTATGTAAGGAATGTCAAATGGGAAAGCAAGTTAGAACAACTTTTAAGAGTATTTCTGAGAAATCCAATAATTTCCTTGATTTAATTCATACTGACTTGTGCGGTCTAGCAAGAACAAGAAGTCTTCAGAGAGATAGATACTTTATGCTAATTATTGATGATTATTCTAGAATGTGTTAGGTTACTTTTCTCAAGGAGAAATCATAAGCTTTTGGAAAATTCAAACTATTCAAGGCAATGGTAGAGAATGAAACTGGTAAAAAATCAAATGTTTGAGATTTGAATAAGGAGGAGAATTTACATCTAAGGAATTTAATACATTCTATGAAGTAAATAGAATTAGAACAAAACTATTAGCACCCCAGACACCTCAACAAAATGGAATTGTCAAAAGGCAGAATAGAACTATTCTGGAAGCAGCTAGAAGCATGATATTGGAAGCAAATCTACCTCATGGGTATTGGAGAGAAGCAATGAATACAATGGTTTACACTTTCAACAGAGTTCACATCAAAGGTGAAACCGATAAGACCCCTTATGAACTATGGTTTGGTAATACTCCGACTCTTAAATACTTCATAATTTTTGGAAGCAAATGCTACATTAGGAGAGATGATTATGTTGGTAAATTTGATCCTAGAAGTGATGAAGGAATATTTCTTGGTTATTCATCCAAGAACAAGGCGTATAGATGTTTTAATAAAAGATTGTAGAAAATCATTGAGAGTGCTAATGTGAATGTAGATGAAAACTTTAGAGGAAATTCAAGGTCTATAGATTCTGAACCGGCAGTTGAGATGATCATAAATGAACCTATACATAGTGCACCGGTATAGAATGTGGATCCAGTCACATCGGCATCATTAGAGAATTCCACAGTGACTGAAGAACAACAACATGTGAATAAACCTAGGTATGTAAGACTAAATCACTCAGAAAATCAAATAATAGGGAATAAGTATCAAGGTGCTATGACAAGAGGAAGATTGGCAAATGAAGAGGTATGTTTAATTTCTCAAATTGAACCAGCATCTATTTTTGAAGCTTGTCAAGATCATTGGATTAAAGCAATGGAAGATGAAGTGGAAAAAATTGAAAAGAACAATACATGGACATTAGTTCCCCAGGCTAAAGACAAAAATGTGATTGGAACTAAATGAGTATTCAGTAATAAACTTAATGAAGATGGTAAGGTAATTAGGAACAAAGAAAGATTAGTGTGTAAAGGATATTCACAGAAAGAGGGAATTGATTATAATGAAACCTTTTCACTGGTAGCTAGAATTGAGGCTATCAGATTATTTTTTACATTTGCAGCTCATAAGAACTATAAAGTATATCAGATGGATGTAAAATGTGCATTTCTGAATGGAGATCTTGAAGAGGAATTTTTCATTGAATAGCCTGATGGATTTTCATTGACAAAAGTTAAGGATATTATTTGTAGATTAAGGAAAGCTTTGTATGGATTGAAGCAAGCTCCTAGAGCTTGGTATGCTAGATTGGACAAATATCTTTTGAAGCTTGGTTACACTAAAGGTAATGCTGACAGCAACTTATATTATAAAGTGACTAATGATGACATCTTGGTTATTGAAGTTTTTGTTGATGATATCATTTTTGGAGGAGAAGATGGATTGTGTAAAGACTTTGCTAACAAGATGCAGGAAGAATTTGAAATGTCTATGATTGGGAAGATAAAATTATTTTTAGGATTGCAGATTTCACAAACTAATAGAGGTATATTCATATGTCAAACAAAATGCTTGAAGGAAGTATTGAAGAAATTTGGTATGGAAAACTCTAAACTGGTAAGTACTCCTATGACTACAACTGATAAATTGACATTGAAGGATGATTCAGCTCCTGTTAATCCAACAAGATACAAATCTATGATTGGAGGTTTACTGTATTTAACACAAACAAGACCTGATATAATGAATGCAGTATGTATTGTTTCAAGATTTCAGAGTAATCCTAAAGAAAATCATGAATCAACAGTAAAAAGGATTTTCCGGTATCTACAAGGCACAACAAATCTTGGTTTATGGTATCCTAAAGATGAAAATTTTGATTTATGTGCATACACCGATGCAAATTGGGCAGGAGATGTAGATGATAGAAAGAGTACCACTGGTGGTGCATTCTTTCTTGGTAGCAGATTAATTTCATGGCTGAGCAAGAAGCAGAGATGTACATCATTATCAACAACTGAATCAGAATATGTTGCAGCAACAACTAATTGTACTCTGGTATTATGGATTAAGAAAATGTTGAAGGACATAAAGGTAAAATTCAAAGAACCTATAATCATTTATTGTGATAATTCAGAAGCAATTGATATATAAAAGAATCTAGTATTTCACTCTAAGACTAAGCATGTTTCTATGAAATATAACTTTCTGAAAAAGAATGTTGAAGCAAAAGAAGTAAGATTGGTTTATGTGAATAGTAAAGAGAAGATTACAGATATCTTTACTAAGCCTTTGCCTAAGGAAACTTTTGAATATCTCAGAGAGAAGCTTGGGGTAATACCCTCACTGGTAGAAACTTGGATAGTTGAAGATTGGCATCGAACCGACAAAAACTAACAAAGAAATCTTTTTTCCAGCTTTGATGGAGGAGAGCTACTTCTCAGGGGGAGTAGTTGGTTGAACTAGTTGGTTGTATGTTCTGGTATTTTTTAATTGCTTTGGCATTTGATGTCAAAGGGGGAGAGAGATATATGGAAAAACATTATCCTAGGGGGAGAGATTATTCTTTGGAGACATTATTCATTGAGGGAGAGATATATACTCTCTGCATTTTGATTTTGATTTCTGGTATTGATCTATTTTGGAGATTGTTGGTTTTTGGTTTTTGGCATTCTATTTGGGCACTAGATGTTTTTCCATCTAGTGTTGCCATCAATACCAAAGGGGGAGATTGTTGGTATTATGGATGTGTTGCATTAGTTTTGTCATTGATGTCAACACTTATCCTTTTGGAGATCTACATTGTTGATTTGGCACTATGGTTATATTGGTTTACTGTTGGACCAACCCATTATTTTCACCGGCAAGTTCAGTGACTTATGCACAGTCACCGGCACTGAGGTTGACTTGTTATCATCTGGAGATCACTTAATTATGTCAAAGACATGGTTTGGATACTTGGTTTTGGTATTTTTGTTAATGGTTTAATCGGGTTGACATATTTGTTGTTACCGACAGATTGGTCAAGGTTATGGACCAGTATGCATTATCTATTCTAGATCAGCACGACACATTATGGAGATAATTTATTAATTGGATATTGTTGTAAATGTATTGAGCCGATGTGATGCATCGCATCTAGACTTGTTTGTAATTGATTTAATTGTAGTATTCTTAGTAAGCCAACCTACACAATTGGTCTTAGGTTTTGTATATATGTAAGATCTCATTTGTGAGATGAGAGAAGGGATATGGTATGTAAGGTTATGGTATGGTATTGTAACATGGTATGTGTGAATATTGAATATCATATGAGCAGACCATAGAGAAGGTTCAAGGAAGGTTTGAAGGTGATTATCAAAGCTTAACCGGTACTGAATCTAGCATTGGAGATGCTATTTTGAGTAGTACATTATTCCAAGATTTAACTATCCTACTGTAGTCATTGCGACTCCCATTTGAGTAGTGTTCTCTAGGCAGTTGACCTTTCTGCATGTGCAGACCCCATTTGTATAAACATACTATCTGCATTAGTATCATCTGATTGTGGGTAAGGTTTCCCACCGTGCTTTTTCACCTTACAGGGTTTCCAAATTAAAATCTTTGTGTTATGTGTTGTGGATGTTGTTTCTCTTTCTATTTCATACATTAAGTTTCACTGGTATTGATATTAATTGTTAATCTGTTAATTGGCATTAAGTTTGGTTTACCAATATTAAATATCAAGTTTGATTAAGTTATAATTGGGTTATAATTCATAGACAACTGATTCACCCCCCCACCCACCCCCCCCCTCTCAGTTGCCTTCCGGTTCCTAACAAGCTATAGACTTTAAATAAATAACATGCTTTACGATAAGTTTTATTATATCTAGAAACAAGATTAGTTTAAGTCTTTGACTACACTCAGTTTGAAATATTTTAAGGCATAAAAGGCTTAATAGTATACATGTGGGTTTTAGGAATCTATAAGTTATTGAAGTCTCATATAATAGAAACTTGTGAGTCCTAAAAATTAAAAGAAGAATAGATGAATAAAAAATGAAAAGATGGAGGAAATATAATAAATTACATTTTTTGAAGGTATGTATTTGTATGCACATGTTTTAGAATCTCATGAGTTTCGATGCATTTTTAAACTCTCAAATGGATTATTGTTACCTAATCATGATTGAATCAACACAAGATGGATATAAAATTGATTTATCATGGTTATGTATGTTTCGCTACTTCAAAACTTTCCAAAGAGAAGACTGACAAATACTTTAAAATTAATGAGTATAAGTGCTAAGTTTGGAAATAAATAACATGTTAAATAATAAAAATTAAATAACATTTTTAAAGATGAAATATTATTTATTTTCTTATAAAATATGCCCAATTTATAAAAACTTCATTTATTTTATTATCGACAAATAATCCAAGAATCAAATGGTAAAAGTTTAATGGTACATTTGACTATAAAGCAAGTTCTTAAATATAGATTAGATCTAGGATAATAATGTTTATCCAAAACAATATAAACAAGAATATTGTAATTTTGGTTCGTACACATGATTTTCCAAGACCTTTATCCAATTGAATTAACCTAGCTAAATAGAATATCTTGCATGGATAATAAAACATATAAATTAAGGTTAACGTGAATATATAATTATATCCTATTTAACTAATATAAATCAGGTTTTATATTTTAAGTATTAATTATTAAATTTGAATAATATTTTAAAATTGACAATTTTAAGTATTAATTTTAGATATAAAATGACATGTAAAATAATTTTAAAAATAAAATAACATGAAAAACTATCAAATGTTCTTGTTATAAAATATGTTCATGTTATGAAAACTTTATTGATTATATTTACGCTGAAGATGTTCCTTATATAAAATAGATCAACTAATTTTTCACATCGACAGCCCATATTTATTCAGGGATGTGCAAGATGATTGCAATGCTCACAATCATATTTCATGACATCTAATTTTGCATTTTCAATTCATGGTTGTTTTCATCTCACCAATTTTTTTATTTACTATGATGTAGCAAGTGTAGAAATATTGGTTTTTGGTTTTTCTCATTTATTTAAAATCTATTTTTCTAGGGTTTCACATCATTGACAGAATGACACAATTTGTGCACACTAAGAAAAAGTTCCATTAAAAATACTGAATTTTTTTATTGAACAAACTTATAGCAAACTCATTCTACAAATCAAAGGTCTTAAATTGATTTATCTATTTCTCATTGACGGTTGTAACAGAATGCAATGATCTCAACCGCCAAACTTTTTATGTTTCATTTTTCCTATCTTTTCTACTGTTGCTAGTTTTGTCATTGTTGCAGATTATCCGTTTAATTTGTGCATATTTGTTTTTTCCATTGATAGGATAGTGCATTAAATGCCTAGGAAGATGCATCATCGAATGGATCCACATTGGTCTTTAATTTAATGTACACATCATCCTCTTTCATGCACGCAATTAAAAATTTGGTATTAAAAAATTATGATATTTCTAGAAAAAAAAATCTCTCCATGTAAAAGGTTTAAAAAGGTTAGGGAAAAAAGCTAAAATTTTAGACAGCATTTCCCAATCAATGCACGATGAACATAGACTATAGGTGGAGAATTAATTCTATCAAGATTCTTTCTCTGTCCTTGTCCACACTCCTTTACAAACAAAATGATTATTATACATTATGTTATATATAAATTTCATTAAATTTACTTTTAAAACAATATAATATAGTTATTGTTTTCATGTTTAAAATTATTGTGGAAATCAAGCTAATTAGAATAAAAGGAAAATCATGAATTCCTTAACTAATTAAGAAATCCTTGACATAATTCAACGGAAGTATTTAGTCTAATAATATATTTTTAATCAAATGAATCTTATTAAAGACTCCCTATTATCCATGTTGCTTCCATTGTCCTTCTCCAATATTGTGTTGTGGCTCCCAAATATTGCAATGGGATTCTTGCATAGGTTAGACACAAATATTTTCAAAGATCGTGATCGTTTGAAAATGGAAAATTATGTTGCTTTTATAGATTTTTGGAGAGAAAGGGATTTGAAATGGAACTCAAGTGCTGATTGATAGTCAAACTGATTATATTTATCAATTAACTCCTTTGGTTGATTTGTTAAGTGGATTGATTGGATACTTAACTAAATAGATTAGATAGATAACAGGATAAATTGGCTAGTTGATTAAATAGATTAGAGAGATGACTGAATTGATTGGATTGTTAGAAAAATGTGATTGGGAATTAAAAGTAGAGATTGGAGAGTTAACTGGTTAGTTAACTGATTTGATTAATCATTCATGATTTTTAACATGTGTTGTAAGACTTTTGAAATCAAATTCATTTTCATCTTTATTTGAATTTGAATTTTGATTTTCGAATGATGAAATTGAAATGCACATTAACTTGAAATTTGTTGAAATTGGAATTTGGTGAAATCGTGAATTTGGAAATATGAGATTAATTGAAATCGGAATTTGGGGATTTGCAGAATGAATTAATTAATTGAATAATTAAAATACAATTATTCAATAATTAGAAAAGAAATTAATTAAATAATAAAGATAATTTAATTAAAGAATTAAAATCACAATTAATTAAATAATTAATATTTAATTAATATTTGAGAAAGGGTTGAATGATGAATGATGAAGCGATGAAAATTTAATTAGTAATGTGAAGAATAATGATTAGGGTGTAATTTAGAAGAATTTATTTAGTTTAATTAAATAATTAAATAATTATTTAACTAATAAGATGAATATTTAGTATACTATCAGTGAGACATTTTTAGGTGTCTACAATTATATTGATTCAAAATTTCACATTAAGTTTTATGCCAAAAATCATATATATATATATATATATATATATAATAATTTATATATCTAGTACACATCAAATTAACATATAAATATTAATTATAGAATATTATTAATATTTTATAATAAAAACTATTAAGTATTACTAAATAATTGCTATAACTAATTTGAAAAATATTTTTATATAATCAACTTAAATTAAAACATAAATTTAATATAATATATATAATGTACAGATTAAATTAATACGTACAAATTTAACAGTTTTATCTCCTCTCTATCTTTCCTTCTATCTTCCTTTCTATCTCTATCTCATTATCTCTTCTTGTATCTATCTCTCTTCTCCCCCTCTATCTTTCTCACTATATCTAACTTGCTATCTCTCCCTCTTTCAATCTCTCTCCCCCTCTCTCCCTATCACTCCCACTCTTTATATCTCTCTATTCCTCATCTACCATCTATCCATTTATCCTCCTCCCTCTCTCTTTTCTCTATCTATTTATAAATCTCTTCCTTCTCTATCTTTCTCTACATATCTCTCACTCATACATGTGCCTCACTAGCTCTATCGCACATGCACACACACACACTATCTATGTTTATACCTCTATATCTGTATTTTATCTTTCTATGTATTCCCCCTCTCTTTATCTCTATCTTTCTCTCTATTACTCATCTATATCACAACATTTATCTCTCACTTTCTCTCTATCACTATCTTTGCATCTTTCTCTCTCCATATATATCTCATTAACATTATCTCTCTTATTTAGTTCATTTATATCTAATTATCTTTATCTTCCCCTTCTCTTTCTTCCTCTCTACCTCTCTCCACATCTACCTATCTCCCTCTCTCTCCTTGTCTCTCATCCACTCCCTCCCAATCCCGTATATATCTCTCTATATCTACCTTTCTCTCCCTTTATCTTCCCAAATAGCTTTGTATCTCTCTCTTTCTCTCTCTCTCTCTCTCTCTCTCTCTCTCTCTCTCTCTCTCTCTCTCTCTCTCTCTCTCTCTCTCTCTCACACACACACACATTGTCTATTTTTCTATCTCTACATCTCTTTGTTTTTTATATCTCTTTATCTATCTCTATATATCATCTCCCTCCCTATTTTTTTATATCTTTTTATATGTATATCTCTATATAGATCTATCTCGACATCTATATTTCTATTTATCTCTCCCTCTACCTCCTTTATCTATATCCATTTATCTCCTCTATGTTCTTTTCTACCTCTATCTTTGTCTCTCCCCATTTATCTATAAAAATGTTTCTTTATCTTTATCAATCCATCACTCTACCTCTCTCTTCATCTCATCATTTCTCCATCTCTCTTTTTACCATTACTCTCTCTCTCTCTCTCTCTCTCTCTCTCTCTCTCTCTCTCTCTCTCTCTATATATATATATATATATATATATATATATCACTTCATATCTCTATCTTTAACTTTCTATGTCTCTCTATCACTCTTTTCATATTTATCTATTCCATCTCTATCTAAAATATGTTCCTCTCTCCTCTCTCTATATATGACTTGTTGGATATTAGAGTTGTTGGAATGTGTTGTTGTCATTGATGTCAACATATTCTTGTGTTTCCTGTGTTTTTGTGATGCGCAGAGTTAGTTTGGTTGCAGATATTCTGATGTGTATTAATGGATTTTGCGAAAGTTATCTCTAGATGATTCAGTATGAGTTTTTATGTTTCAGAAGGTGATTTGATCTAGTTATGTGATTAGCTATGATGATTGGTTTCTCTATTGAAACTGTATTGTTGAGTTGTGATTTTAGGTTTGTACTGCTTCGGAATTGATTCCTTATGTTGTAAAATTTTTGGAGAGTATTTGGGATGTTTATGTGTGTCCTCATTTTTCGTGGATCATGATTTGGAATTTCACAAGTGTATATTTTAGTTTGTTATTGGTGTTCTTGAGCTCCGGTGATGAGATGATATTGATTCTAGTTATCCAAGCTGTTGCACAGGAATTCTGTTGGTGTAAATAATTATTCATCTTGGATATTATTACACCATACTTAAGTTTACTTAGGTACATGCATTTCATAGTAGTTTGGTTATGAGACACTTGGGTGTTTGTGCCACATTGGGATAGTGTGTGTAGGATAATTTCCACCTTTTATGGTGTGATCTTGTTGTTACACTCCACATTCAGTGGGTGATACACCTCATGTGGAATATTATATTGTTTCTCCTACCTACCCACACCTATTTCCTACCTACCCTTTTTCCTTATTGAGCCACATGTCATGTTTGTGTGCTCACATATCCATATAGCCTGGCCTATATAAGGAGGCTCATATTCATTGTATGTAACGATCGATAGATGATCCAGTTGATCAGTATTTTCATCTTGATAGAATACAGTTTATTTCTATCATATATTTTGTCTCTCTTATTTGTGCTTTCCATTGCCTCTTGATCTTGGAAAAATCTCACATGGTATCAGAGCTAGTCCATGTCTCACATGGTATTAGAGCCATTAAAGTGTCATTGGTTTGCTAATTGAGAGAAATTTGATGCTATTTGGGGTTGTGTATTTTGGAGTTTTCTATTGCAGGTTATTATTAAAGCTTTATGGGTCAAATCTGAGGTTACCATTAGATTGAGGAGGACCAAGAAAATCAGTTTTGCCTTTTGTTTCATCCAAATCGGACTTCAGAGGCCAAATCTAGAGGCATTTGAAGTTTGATGCTACAGCAGAAATTTTTTAGAAATTATAATTTTGCAGGCATTTTTCAAATAGCGATATCTCACTCATCCGAACTCATTTTTTTGAGAATTTTTTTTTGTTTTGGAGTATAATTTCACGATCTGTATAGTGGTGCAGGAGTTTTCTGATTTTTGGATACAGGATTGTTAGAAATCATGAAATCCCGATTTTTACAACTTTGGAGACTTCGTTTGGGCTCATATGGACTCCTTTTCAAGTGCCGTTTTTTTTGAAAGTGCATATTTTTTCATCTAATTTCATAATCTACCATCTGTTTGCAGTGATTTAAGTAGAAATTGTACTTTCAGTATTTGGCCATTTTTGGCATATTTGGTACTTGTATTTTGCTTGGATCTCAGTTTAGATCACTAGCAGTATTCGTTGAAGTCTCTTAGATCTCATTTTGAGAAGTTGTAAGTTGAAATCAGAAGTCCACTTTGCCTTGTTTTGCAAGTGGCCCATTGTATATGCACTAAGTATAAAGTGCCAAAATCACCATTTGGGGGGGATTTCTTGATTGAGTATTTTGGGGAGGTGTCTTGTGTGATTGTGCCTCTCTCTATCTTGTGTTTTTTCATTTTGGTGCTATGGGTTCTCCTTAATTTCCACTTTTAACTCCTCATAATTATGCATCATGGAAGATTGAGGCATGGAGTAAACTAATGGAAAAAGGACTCATTCATTATGTAAATGAAACTATTATAGTACCACCTGATCCTAAGGCTAATCCTAATGCTCAAATTGAATGGCTTACTAAGAATACTATGACACTTGGAACTCTTAGAAAGTATGTATCAGATGACCTCATTTTTCACATTGATAAGTGTACAACAATTAAAGAGGCTTGGGATGTTTTTAAGAAATTGTATGGTCAAGTTGATGAGATTAAGGGATACAAGCTTGATAGTGAACACAACTTTAGATCCCATGGATTTTGATACAATCCAAGATTATGTCACAAAATAAACTGAGTTAAGAGCAAAGCTAAAGGATTGTGGAATTGACAAAAAGGATGCTCAATTGGTTTATAACTTGTTGGATAAACTTCCTTCAAAGTATGAAACCTTTTTATCTAGCTTTCACACCCATAGGTTGGCTCAAGGGTCCTCATACACCTTCCTCATTTGATTCATTCATGGAAATGTTGATACTTGAGCAATCTAAGTTGACCATGATGGGGATTCTCAAATCTTCAAAGTCACAAGCTTTGGTGGCTAAAAAAGGGAATCAAAGTAATCAAGGAAAAGGCAAGAATCAAAAGCAACCTAAGTCTAAACCACAACAAGATGGAGCACAGTCTTTGTCTCCACAACAAGGTGATTCACCATTCTCACCTAAGAGGAAATCATTTATGGACAATCATTTTTGTGGATATTGCAAGAAGTCAGGACATGATGAACATCATTTTTATAAGAAGGATATTGATGAGTTGAAGAATCTTCTTGAGAAGAATAGAATCAACCTACCTTCTAGAATGTCTACACTGGCTTCTTCTTCCAAGGATAAAGGAAAGGATCACTCGTTTGGGACAGATAAAGGAAAGGGACAAGTTCTTTGTGCTACTACAAGTCATGATTCAGGGAGATGGCTTCTAGATTCAAGGAGTTCTCATCATATGGCATCTTCGCAGTCTATGTTTTCTACATTTGAGCCTTGCCACATGTTGCAGATTTTGATGGGCAACCATACATACATGAATGTGATTGGGAAAGGATCTATTGCCATTGGGGATAACTCCTTCAATGATGTGTTGTGTGTACCCCACTTGACAAATAATCTTCTTTCCATCTATCAAATCACACATGGGGAAACTAGGAAAACTATGGAGTTCACACCTGATTCAGTTATCATTAGAGACTTGGAGAGTGGAGCTATCATTGCGACTGGGGTGGTTGATCATGCATCTCAATTGTACTCTTTTTCAGATTTTGGTCCTATTGATAAGGTTGGTTCTTCCTATGTTGATGATTCAGATTTTTAGGAGAACTTTGGGCATTTGAACTTGGGGATTCTCACATGTGACCCCATTCTTGAGCCTTGCATTTCATCTCCTCCTATTGATATCACAGCACCTATTGCACCTGATGATGCAACTAGTGCGACAGTTTTGCCTTCTTATGATTCAGTGCAGTAGGATATTTCATGTCTTCCAGCTTCAGTTGATATGGATGCCTACTTGACAGACATTGCAGGTTTGTTTGTGGACTCCTACATTGCAGATTTGGGAGATACCATTGATGACATTCATCTTCTCTTTGATGAAGATGATCCTTCTTTGATTGTTACGAGGGATCACTCTGACCCTCTTGTGCATTCTCTACATGATCAATCTTTAGAGGTTGACATCATTGTGGATACTTTTGTACAACACTTGGAGGAGGTCTCTTTATCTTTTGAGGAGACATATGAGTCTTTGGATATTGTTCTACATTCTTCTCCACTAGATCTTAGAGTGCCTTTTTCAGGAGTGTGGCACAGTTTACCACCTTTGGAGGGGGTACCTTTCAGCATCGACATGGGGACACTTGAGCAGTTTTCAAAGATTCCTTTCATCATGAGTCTTTTTGCTTCATCTTCCCTTCATGGTTGGGAGACTTCATGGATACACCTTTGGTTTTGTTTCTTCCTAAGGGGAGGAATGCTGTTCAATGTTCATGGAGCAGTTTCTTCATTCATCTTTGAGCTTCTATCATTGGTGCAGAATCCAGATTGAGGGGGGGCTTCCTAGTCTCTCTTCTTCTTCTCTCATATGGGGGGACTTTGTCCTCACATGGGGTTTTGTCCTTCACATACTTCTATGAGATTTCTTTGTATCTAGTTTTCATCTCTCTTTTGGGGAGGGTTTTTTCCCATTGGGTTTTTCTCTCTTTCCCCGCTTTGTGAGAGATTTCATTGCATCGGTTTGCATGCATTTGCATTTGTACATGGGTACCTAACATGGCCTCGTAGCCGGGACCCATCTTGCTTTTCTTAGTTGCATTGTAGACTTTAGTGCATTCCCCCAAGTTGCACTTAAGGGGGGGTGTTGGTGTAAATAATTATTCATCTTAGATATTATTACACCTTACTTAAGTTTACTTAGGTACATGCATTTCATAGTAGTTTGGTTATGAGACACTTGGGTGTTTGTGCCACATTGGGATAGTGTGTAGGAGAATTTCCACCTTTTATGGTGTGATCTTGTTGTTACACTCCATATTCAGTGGGTGATCCACCTCATGTGGAATATTATATTGTTTCTCCTACCTACCCACACCTATTTCCTACCTACCCTTGTTTCTTATTGAGCCACATGTCATGTTTGTGTGCTCACATATCCATATAGCCTTTCCTATATAAGGAGGCTCATATTCATTGTATGTAACGATCGATTAATGATCTAGTTGATCAGTATTTTCATCTTGATAGAATATAGTTTATTTCTATCATATATTTTGTCTCTCTTATTTGTGCTTTCCATTGTCTCTTGATCTTGGCAAAATATCACAAATTCACGTTGCTTGTTGATGTCCTTCGATTATGTTCTATGCGTTTTGGTGGTCAGCATTGATCGTGGTGCGTAATATTGAATATTTTATTGGTCTCGTGGTATTCTTTGTGTTATACGACTTTCTGGCTAACCCAATGGTTGTTGCGTGTTGCGGATGATTTTGGTGAAATATTCAATGGTGTTGCATGTTGCGAATGATTTTGGTGAAATATTCAATGGTGTTGCATGTTCAAGGTTTTAATTTGGGTCCATTCTAGGTCCTTGCCAACATTGTATTGGTCTGCATATTGATTTATGTATCGTGTAATGTAATTTTTTAATTAGGTCTTATGTGTTGAGCCTACCTTGATGTTAAGGTTGATTATTTGTATAAATAAGTAGTGTAATCATGTAATATGTATGTATGTGGTTTTTTCTATAATCTTAGAGAGTGTTGTATGTGCAAACAAGTGAATTGATCTTTCAGAAGTGTGTTGAAGAGCAGAGAAGTGTTGCATTGCAAAAAGTGTGCTTAACCGGAACTATGATCAGGCATTTGGAGATGCTATTCTTTCATTTAATGTAACCCAGATTGTTGTCTGATCTTTGTAAGGCAGTGAACCTTCCCAAGGTTGTAGCCCTTTGTTTTTTTGAGCAATGAGCTCTAGGCAGTGTGCCTAAATGCATGTGCATTCCCCATTATAATATTTAAACATACTACTACAGAATATAATCATATTGTGGGTAGGTTCCCAGTATGGTTTTCCCTTAACTGGGTTTTCCACGTAAAAAATTTATGTTTTTTGTGTGTTATTTTTGTTCTTGATAAGATTTGAAGTTGAGATTAATTTGTTTAAGTTTGGTGAAAACTGGTTCACCCCCCCCCCCCCCCCCTCTCAGTTTTTCTGCATTGTTGTTGCCAACAATTGGTATCAGAGCTAGATCCTCTGGAAGAAGCTTGACCACTTGAGGAGATCTTGGATGGCAATTGTTGTTTTCAAGGAGAGTCCAAGACTTGATGGAACTAATTACACTATATGGAAGGACCGGATGGAGTTTCACTTGAAATGTCTTGGAGAAGATTATTGGAAGATCATAAAGAATGCCTGCAATGTTCCTCAAAATGGTCATGTTACTGTAGTCTAGATCAAGGATGTTAAACATAATATAAGAGCTAAAGAAGCATTGCTAAGTGTCCTGACTAATGCAAAGATGACTATTGTGATGGGATTGGATACCGCTCATGAGATCTGGGAGAAGATAGAAACCTTGTATGATGGAGATAAACATGTGAAAGCTACTAAATTGTAGTGCTTGAAAGGAAAGTATGAATTGGTGAGAATGGGAGAAGATGAGAACATTTCATCCTTTATGGCTAAAGTGAATGATCTTGTATTAAACATCAGATGTGTCGGTGAATTCCTTGAAGAAGATGATATTGTATCTTAAGTGTTGAGATCCTTGCCTCCTACTTACAAACAAAAAGTTTTTGCTATTGATGAGATCTAGACTATGACAACTATGACAAGAGATATGGTTGTTGGTAAGCTTTCTTCTTTTGAATGGAGTAGACTTGGTGAATCACATTGGAAAGATAAGACTCTATTTAAAGATACTATATGCGGGAAGAAGAAGTGTGATCTAAGAGAGAGTTCAACTAGGGTTTCCAGATATGAAAGGGAAATGAGAGATGGAAAAACATGAAAGAGAATTGGAAGAGCTTGAAGAACTTATTGCCAAAAGATTGCCTAAGGGAGCCAGTAAGTACGAAGGAAAGTTACCTCTGAAATTTTTTTGATGCAATAAGATAGGTAATTTTTCTTCTAGGTGTCCTAAAAGAGAAGAAAGAGTGTCAAAGTATGATAAGCCTTACAAGCCTAATTTCACGTATAGATATCATAATAAATGTTATTGTGTTCCTGATGAAGGTGTTATAAATGATGTGTTTGAGAAAGGGAATTGAAAAGATGAATTTATTTTCATTGCTATCAAGGAAGATGATCTGGTACCTGTTGATTCTACAAGCAACATTGTTGAAGAGAAAGTCTTGGCTACTAAGATTGAAGAGAAATATGAATGGGTGATTGATAGTGGTTGTTCACATCACATGACAAGTGATAAAGGTAAATTTGTGAATATGGAGAAGTATGATGGTGGTGTAGTAAGATTTGGAGACAACGAAGCTTGTGTAATCCATGATAGAGGTTCTATTTCTCTTGATGGTAAGCATAATAGCAATGATGTTTTATATGTTGAAGGTTTGAAGCATAATCTTTTGAGTGTTGGACAGATGGTTGATAAGGGATATGATCTAAAATTCAAGAATGGGTAATGTAAGATCTTGAATAGCTCTGGTATAAAAATTGCATCAGGAACTAAAACTAAAGGTAATATCTTTCATCTGAATGCTAGTGAGAAAATTTGCTTGAATTCTCAAATTGATGAAAGTTGGTTGTGGCATAGAAGGATGTGTCATGTTAACTTTCACTGCATGATTAAAATAAGTTCTACCCAAGCTGTTAGAGATTTGCCTAAGATAGTGAATCCTACTAATCCGCTGTGTAAAGAATATCAATTGGGAAAGCAAACAATAATTTCATTCAAGAGAAAAATATATACATCTAATGGGTTATTAGATCTTGTGCATACTTATTTATGTGGACCTTCTAGGGTGATAAGCTTGCAAGGTGGCAGATGCTTTATGCTGGTGATTGATGACTATTATAGAATGATGGTTGCTTTTCTAAGGGGAATAATGAAGCACTGGATAAATTTAAAATATTCAAAGCTATAGTGGAGACAAAGATAGGATTGAAGTTGAAGTGTCTAAGATCTTATAGAGGAGGAGAATTCACTTTCGTTGAGTTTAATTCCTTTTGTGAAGAGCATGAAATCAGGAGATAGTTATCAACTCCACAAACCCCTAAGAAAAATGGAGTTGTTGAAAGGAAGAACAAAACTTTTTTGGATGCTACTAGAACTATGATGATTGAAGGAAATATTCTGCATATCTATTGGAGGGAATTTGGTAGCACTCTTATGTACACATTCAACTAGGTGCATATAAAAGGTGATTCTGGTAAGACTCCTTATGATTTATGATTTGGTCATATTCCTATAGTTAGATATTTTAGAATCTTTGGAAGGAAATGTTATATAAAAATAGATGACGATATAGAAAAATTTGATGCAAGATGTGATGAAGGAATCTTTTTGGGATATTCTACTAAGAGCAAAGCCTACCATTGTTACAACAAAAGACTAAGAAAAATAGTGGAAAGTGCAAATGTGCGGGTTGATGAGAGTCATGAGAAGCAAATCAAAGCATGCAGATATGAATCTGATGATCAGGATTTTATTTCAAAGCAAGTAAAGACTCCAAGCATGAAACAAAGGGATCTAGAAGAGTGAGTAAATCCAGATTCTATTGGTGGTGAAGAAGTTCAAGAGACCAAAAATCAAAATGATCAGAAGACCCCCAAGTATGTAAGATTAAATCATTCAGAGAATTAGATTATTGGTGATAAAAATAAAGGTGTGACCACTAGGAGAATAATTGTTGTTGAAGAGACATGTTTGATTTCCAAAATTGAGCCTAGAGATGTTGTTGAAGCTTCTAAAGATGAAAATTGGGTAAAAGCCATGGACGAAGAGTTAAATTATATTGAGAAGAACAATACATGGGAACTTGTTCCAAGACCTAAGGACAAGAATGTAATTGTTACTAAATGGGTGTTCTGGAATAAACTGAATGAAGATGGAGAAGTTGTTAGAAACAAAGCAATACTAGTATGTAGCAGAGATTAATTTAGTGGCGAATATTTGCCAATGGCAAATTTTTCACGTCGGCGACCTGGGAAATGGCGAGTATTTTGTACAAACTGGGGTGGCCATGTCGCCAGAACATTATCAACTTTTGTCAAATTCATGACCCGATCGCCATATATTTTAAGTAACTAATTATTTCTATGTGAGGATTTTGCCAATACAATATACGGTGGGCACATGGTAAATTATTTTTTTTCGCCTACACTCTCTAAGGTTGCCTTAATAGACCACCATAATTCACCTATAGGATTATGAAGATTTGTTAGCCAACAGAACCCAATTCACCCGATATTTTTCTGATGCGTATCTCCATTCACCCCAACTTTCGCCAACTATATTATATTTGCCAATTATTTGGATGACCCATAATTGCCTCAAAAATTACATAAGTCATGTTATAGTTACGTAGGATTCACCAAATATTTGTATACCATATAAAATTCTTACGGAATTCACCATATAAGGACTGGTATAAATACATTCAAAGATCAAATATATCTCTACACAATCTGGTGGGTTCTAGGCTCTAAATTCGGATCAATAGCGAAGTTTCAAACCAAGAAAAATCATTGTTGTTGACTGGATTGGTGACTACTAGTGGCCTAAAGGTGAGCGATCATATTTTTGAAGTGTTATAATATTATTCTGAATTTATCTATATTTGTTTGCATTGTTGAGTTCATTCTTATTCAGTAGGGACCCGTCAGTGCCAAGTGGTCAGCCAAGAGATTCAGACCTCAGACATCTCAATTGTAGGTCGTAGAGCCAATGAATCATATATTATACTTTATAGTCTATTATTGCTTCTTCAACAAATTGATATTTTTTGGCAGCCTTTATTTCGTTGGAGATGTTAAATAGGAAGAAGGGTAGGAAACCTAAATATGGGGAAAGCCATGAGAGGTCAACAAAATGTAGAACATTGTCTTCGTACTTTGGCTTTGGAAATGATTGTGGTGAAAATCAGGAAGGTTCATCATCACAAGTACAAGTACAAAATTCACAACCTACACCACATGTTGAAGACGGAGGCGAACCTGATATCTTAGATCAGAATGATCTTGAAGAAGATTATCTAGTAGATGCCCAAGTTAGCCAAAATGATATAATGGACTTGGGTAATAATGTCATTGATGATAATGCATAGAAGGGGAAAAGAAAAGCCAAATCAAAAAAAGGATCAACCACAATCAAAAAAGGATCGGGAGTGGGATATGTCAATGAGGAATTTTCAAATTAATTGGGCATCAAAGTATCCATTCATTGAACCAGTGGAGAATCCAATTGAAGGTGGGCCTCCAATAGAATGCAAGTTCAAGATTCGCACTTGGAAACATAACAAGGAAATTAGGTTCCAACTAAAATTTGACACCATAGAAAAGCATATGGGTAAAGTTTATGAAAAACAAATGATAGACGGAGTTGAAAAATCAGTGATAAGATGGAAAACAAAAGAGGAATGTAAGCATGTGAGGACTGACGAAGAGTATTATTTTCATGAGAAAATAAAGATGAAGCCTACTGAAGTTAAAGGTTCTATTGAAGCTAGTTTTGGAAAAGCAATGCAAATAGAACAACTGGGAAAAGTTGTTCAGTTAAGAATTATTTTTTATATTTTGAGCAGAGGGCGTGCTATGACATATTTCCCATCAATTAGTGGTTTATTACACTTTTTGAAAGTTCCTAACTATCCTAATAGTCACTGGTTAGTAAACAATGGATGGGAATGGGCAAGTTGTCTTGTTGAGGTTGAAAAAGAATATGTAAAGGAAAAAATAAGAGAGTCAAACTTTATTGCATTTTCTTTAGACAAAGTTACGACAGTAGACAATACTTGATGGGTATGCATACATTTTTATACTATACAGAATCATACCTGCCAACCTCATCTACTATCTATTGCTAAAATGAAGGAAAGTGCGACAGGGGAAAATTTATTTCAGCTAGTAAAGGGAAGTTTAATTGAATATGGAGGTATGGATGACATGATGGTTGCCCAAAAATTGGTGTGTGTTGGAGCAGATGGAGCTTTAGTAATGCAAGGTTAGAGGAATAGTCTTTATACAAAGAATGGAACTTCATTTGCACCATACATTACTACAATTCATTACATGGCTCACATAAAGAATCTAACTTTTGGAATTGTTAGCAAGTATGCTTCGGTAAAAAAAAAAAAATTTAATCTGAAAGCTCTAGTCACACTTCTGTCGAAGTCCAAAGTGATTTATTGAATTTCAACACTTCACTGATGGAATAATTGATGGGAACAAGCTTCTCAAGGATAATGATACCAGATGGATCCCTTTGGATGGTCCAGTGCATTGATTTTTTTTCAGAATATCCATCCTTGATTGGACTATTTCACACAAATTGTGATGAATCAGAGCAACCAAAATTTCCTAACCTTCTTCGGAGGTTAATAAATCTAGAGACACTCTTAACTATAGCAGCTCTTCTGCCCATGCTAGAGGAAATAAGGAATATTATGAAGGCTTCCCAAATAAGAGCTCTGTATATTGCAGAATATGCTACGCTGCGTAAGATGACATGCATGACCCTCAACAATCTCTATCGAAATCAACCAGCACTATCTAATGAAAAATTTGTTAAGTGGCCAAACACTCACAGATTTGAACAATCTTGATAATTTTTTACAAATCGGTGCAAATAGGGAGGTATGTGCCAATGTACAGGGAGTTGAGATACCAATGCACTTCTATGTCATGGTTGACCCCGAGGAACCAAGACAGTGCCCCAGGAAGCAACTAACAAGAGTTACAAGGGAAGATTTTGACAAGATTGTTGAGTCTATAACTACTTCTATGAAGAAAATTGCCTATGAGGTTTCCTCACAAATTAGAAGCAGATTCCCTCTTGATAACCTACTCGAAGCCATGTCTATTGTGTTTCCTCAATATTGGAGCCTTAACAGTGTAGCTGATTTTTGAAGTAAGCTACTGACTTCCATTTTGCATATCCAGAGAATTGAATGGAGTTTACAACTATAAATGGAATATTAGACAAAAATCATCTTAGAGACAAATCATCTCATTTTGCATACACTATGAGGGAACAATATGGCAGAATGGAGAACCCCCACAAAGAGGGATCAGTAACAAGGCATTGGAAATATATAGCTGAGAATGAAGTGTTACATCATTCAATGCCAGAATATTTGAAGCTTGTTGATTTATGTCTTACCATGATATTGGGTTCAGTGGAAGATGAGAGAGTTTTTCAGTGCTTTGGGGTTCCTAAAATCAAAGCTAAGAAACAAACTAGATAAAAATTTGGAAAATTGCTTGAGGCTCTATACATCTAAGTATGGTGTCCACACTTTTCCTTAGGATAGGGCACTACAAATCTGGAGGTCCATATCTGAAAGAAGAGGTTTGGGAAACACTTCAAACCAAAGTGTCGGTGGGACTATTGACTCATGTACTGGACCTACTGGTAGCATTGATATGCAGTTCAACGAAGCTATGTAGACTCAGAGTGAAGAAAAAATAGACAAGAATCAAGAAAGCTTTGTATTTGATGAGGATGAATGGCAATTGTAAGAGATTGGTATTTATTAATCTTATTATTGTATCTCATCATTCATATTACAAAAGCATATTATTATGGTTGATAACTTGATGATATTTTATCATTTTGTCAACTTTTTACAATTAGAATTTAATATTGATTTGTAATTGTATTTTTCAACTTTCTATTTCCATATTTAAAATAGCATAATAAAAGACCATAATGGGTTTATTGATACAGAGATGTTTATTTAGACATGTTGAGAACTTAGATTTTCATTAATTCTTTCAAAATATAGCCATATGATATAATTCATTCAATACACCACTCTATGTGATTCTCCATGCAGAAGTCAATACAAAGTTTCAAAACCCTTTGCAAATGACCTGAATTCCCTTTTATAGAAACAAGGGAGAAACAACAGCTTCAGGTCAATTTGCAACATGTGAAGACTCAACATCAAAATCAATTACTACAACACCAAACATTGAATATATTGTCTCCACTGCCATCATTATCACAAACTCAACACAAATTTGCATGGCCATCACAGTCCAGATTAGCAATTTAACAACTTCTACATGTCTGATGTCTCTTGTTGAAAAAATAGAGTTCAAAATTAAATATTAATTCAAGCCATGACAAATTAAATATAGATAATAGCGGTTCCCAAAACCTAGTAATCAGAAATATAGAAATGCAGAAATGTTAAAAATTGGGAGAATCTGAGAATACAAATTTACAGGCTGAAGGTTTGCACTATGCATCATAGATTCATTGGTTGAATTAGCAATAGCGAGTGTTGGTTTTTTCCTGTTCATAAAAAAGAGTTATTTCAAGCGATGCCAAATTCCAAATAGAAAAAAACATAAAACCTTGAAATTAAGAGTAAAAGCATAAATCTGTGCAATACATACTATGATTCTTGAGATTTTTGTGTCAGTTTTTGTAGGGTGATCCACTCTTCATCTGATGGAAGTTCAATATTCTTTAAACTATGGAAAGTCAACTGCAACTTCATCAACAATCCATATTTAGAAGAGTGACTTGACATCATTGTTTCACCCAATACCGCATTCAAAGTTGTAAATGGTTTGATGAATTCCAAAAAACTTTGGGAATTGTGTTCTTAGGAAGCAGGTCTAAATCAGACTTCATTTTTATCTCCATGTTTTTTTTGTAAGCTTCTTTTCCAATGAATTTATTTGATGGGTCAACAGTCTTAGGCAAACCAAGTTTAATCAAAGTAGTTGTCTTTTCTTGTAGTTTCAATATCTTTTTGCCACATTTATCCATAACTTCTGATGTTACCCTAAATTTCTGGCATTTTTGAAGGATAGATGATGTCTTAACTATGACATCAATGTGGTTGTTAATTCCCTTAGATGCCAAATAGCTGTCAGTGGTACTATAGACTACTTGCAAAATTTGTTTTTCCATATCCTCTTTTGAATAAACATGTATTCTCTTCTCAATGTGTCCTTTGATTTTCATATAATTAATCTCATACTTTCATTCAATTCAAACCATTCACACAACTTTTCACTCCTCTGCATTATTTTCCCCCAAATGTTTTCTTATATATACTTCATTATATTTTTCATATTATCTTTCAATCTATCCTCCGAAGTTTTAATTTTGTCATTTGCATTGTACAGGTCTTCTTTCATTTGTGCACATTTCTTTCTTTCTTCATCTACTTCCTCTTCCAAATGTTTTTCTTTTTCCTTCTCATGATCCAATAGGTCCTATATTTTTCTTATTTCGGTAGTAGCAAACTCATAACTTTTGTATAATTTTTTTAAAATAGCTCTTTCATCATCAATTTTTTTTACTACTTTTATCCATTTTTTCACTCAGGTCCTTCAATTCTACATCCATCTTTTCCTGCTCTATAATTTCTACTGTAGAGCCCAAAGTTTTTATCCTTTTCTGTAAATCATTGCACTTGTTATCTGTTGCTTTCCTCTTTCATTTTTCATTTGCCAGGTTTGCCTATAACTTTTCTATTTGTTTCTCTAGTTCAATTTTTTATCTCTCCACCTTTAGCAATGAAGTGTAGACCACTTTGTTAGTCCTTTTTGACACACTAATTTTGTCCACATTTTGTACTTTGGAAAATTCCATTTGGAGGGTGCTAACTTGAAATTTAGAGGGATCTGTCTGACTGTGTAGCAGATTTTTATCTTTATTTGGGGGAATAACAACCATGAAATCCATCATATCTTTGTGTGGGTCATATGTTGGAAATACCCTATTCCTTGCAGGTTGTTCATCTAAAACTTTAGTCAAGGCAACCCTATTCAATGCTCTCTTTTTTTCTTTATTTGCATTTTTTGTGTGTTCAATTTTTTCATAGTAATCATGAGATTGAAAATTTGGGCTTGCTGAAGCAATTGAATGTTTGAAAGGTGAAATAACAAAAGCTCCAATTCCACCTATGCATGTGGTTTTAACTAATACATTACAAGGAGTACCAACAACCATTCCTGATCCTATCCCATTGTCACTTGCATGTGTAGTTTTTATAGTCTTTTGAGGGCTTTGTTTTGAAGCTGCAAATGATAGATTTGTAGTATCAGTGGCACTTGATATAGGATTTTGAATAATGTGAGTATCTACCACTAGTGGCCTCTTGCGAGATATATTTTGCTGTTGCACTTGTCTAACACCAAGACAACTAGTATCAGTAGTAGTACCCATGCCAACCTCACCAATCGCGGTAGCACTTGATTGAACACTAATAGGAATATTATCCCCAGATTCCCAACCAATGGCAGTGGCACTTGATTCACCACCCATGGGAATACCATGATGTGGTGGTGGTTGTGGATTTGAACCTATAACAAATGCAGGTGGACCCTGAGGGTAATGAGTAGTACCTTTCTGTGATGAATCTGACGAATCAAGTCCAATGACTAGTTTAATAGGAGATTTTGATTTTGAATATGATGGAAGTTGTACCTCAAGTGGATACCAAATGCCTTCTCCTCTAGGACCTAGCCCACCACCTTCAAAACCCATTTTTTTGACAACGTTTACCCCTTTGCTATATTTTTCTTTCATGGACTCATTGACTCCACCTAATATTTTAGGAACTATAGTAGTTTTTGGAGTGTGCTCAACCTCATACTCATTTTCATCTTCGCTCCTATCATATGTTGTTGTGGGATGCTCCATATTCCACAATTTGCTAAACTCTTCATCCTCGTCAATGGACTCAAATTCTACTCTAGTCTTTGGTTCACCGAGATTCTTCCTCATAGTAGAAAAATCATTTATTTTGGTTTTGGGAATAAATTTGTTAGATGGATTGGCATATTTTTGGAAGAAATTGTAGGACCTCCTATTTTGGGTGCCCTCCTCTGTTGTCCTCTGTGTGTGCAATGCCATAATTTGTGATGACAATTCTTTTGTTGAAATGTTATTGTTAGAAGTAATTTTCTCCATCTCTTTTTTTACCTCATCCCAGGAGTCCATGTTTCTAGGATTTTCTAGCAATGGTTTACTTTCATGTTGACATAATGGTGAAGAGTTCCCATTTTTCTTAAGCCTTGCTTGAACTACACCGATTGGATCATACTGCTAGAGACCCTCATCACCAAAGCTAAAAACTGCCAAAAAATCATGTGCCACATTGAATGATTTTCTCTCAAATGTGAACCCTTTACATGAGAAAGACAAGGAAGAAAATATTATCTTCTTTTGCTGACCATGGAAGTGCCTATTTGTTCTCTCCAACTGTCATACATATTCCAATGCAAATACCCTCTTTGTCACATGTATTGGAAGTTTGTAGGGTTTTACTGTTGAATCGTAAAACCTTAACACGGTGTATTCTTCCATGAAGAACTTGTCAGCCAATTGTATTTGACTTCTAAGTTGAATGCAATCTCTACAAGACACAAGCAATCTAGGCATTGGAGTGCTTTTAATATCATTATACATTGCTGCCAAAAAGAAGTCTACAAAATGGTTGTAGTTCTTTCTGTTATCATGCATCCTTATCTTTGGTGTCCATTCATATATTGGACACTTTGTTCTATTTCGAGTCTTCTCATCAATCTTATAGTTTACAATGTGAATATTGTTGGTCTTGAATATTGCACGATACTTGGATATAATAAGATAGCACAAGTAGGATGAGAACCTAAATGTCTTACATGAACCTTTTTTAATCATTAATAATTGTTTTTGCATGGATTGAACAACGTGCTCAACAAAATTATATCTTATTGGTTGACTTACACACTGGATATTAAAAATCATTTCAAGAAGGCTAGCACCCACTTACCTATCATTTTCCAATGCTAGGAAAAATGTCAGCAAGGAAATAGTATCCCGAACCCATTGAACAAAAATGTTAGAATCATAAGGAGGCTTATGATTCTGATCCAATGGAGTACCACACATTATTAGAGATATGATAAATGAATCTCTATGACCTAGATTGAGGCTCTCATAATTATTTGCCAGCTTTCCTAGACCAATGTGGACGTTTGAGTTTTGTGCTTCAAACCTTAGGTTCAACAAACGAGCAAATTCTCCCACATTTATGGATAGAATATCCTCTTTAATATTTTTATTGACAATTGTTTTTTATCTTCATCATAATTTTTGGTGCAGACCATGACAAATTCAGGTAAAGGGAATACTTCAAGTAGCACCATGCTTCCCAATCCAGCATCCCACGATGCAATTTTATTTGTTCTTTGTTTTAACATTGCGTTGAAAAGAGTAAATTTTGTCCTACTTGGATCTACTGCCTTATTAGACAATGCATATCTAGTATCTATGATACACATTTCACTATGGATAGAAGGGTCATAAATATCATCGTATTCATCAGTGAAACCTGGCATTTTAACCAATTCGGTTAGGTCTATTTTTTTTTCGCTTGGCTTCTTGTTGAACTACTGCTTCCCAGTTTCCTCATTGATGTTATTGTTAATAATTCAAAATAAAGCTAGATACAAGTCTGAAAATGCTAACCCTCAAATCAAACCATGAGATTAAAAAAAGTAAAAAATGCGGCATGTAGGTGTTCTAGATTTTACCCGAAATTTCTATTTCACTAGATCGGTGCAGACAGACTCTGTTGCAACTTGCATTCGTCAATCTAGTAGTTGTTTTTGAATCTCCCTTGATTTACTAGTTTGTCCATGAAATAAAATATGACATGTTGTAATTTATAAATTATTATTAATATCTATTCACTGCCAAAGGACAAAACATTCATTGCTTCAGTCTAAATTCTGAGGACAGTGAACAAGTCACCAAACTCGAGTGACGAGTCACTTTTCTAGATTGTTTTTGAAGTCTTCTTAATCCTTTTCAACTTCCGCCAGAAATAGAGCTTAATTATAGATAATTAAATGTAAAATGTTGAATTCTAGGTCAAGTTCTCAAATATGTGTTTAATTCCCACATTCGGGCCGAAATCCACCCTAAGCCATTGTATCTGTTGTCAGTTGTCATGGGTCCCATAACTTTTGCCATTTTTTGGGCACGTCACCAGACTCGAATTACTTTTCTGAACTGGTTTTGAAGTCTTTTTAATCCAGTTCAACTTCCGCCCGAAATAGAGCTTTATAAACTTAATTATAGTTAATTAAATGTAAAACGTTTAATTTCGGGTGAAGTTCTCACAAATGTATTTGCTTCCCACATTCGAGAAAAAATCCACCCTAAGTCGTTGATTTTTACTCATCCAACGGACGATGGTATCCATTTTCAATTGTCCTGGGTCCCATGACTTTTGTCATTTTTTGGACACATCACCAGACTCGAGTCACTTTTTTGGACTGTTTTTGAAATCTTTTTAATCCTTTTCAACTTCTGCCCGAAATAGAGATTTATAGACTTAATTATAGTTAATTAAATGTAAAACATTCAATTCTGAGTTAAGTTCTCACAAATGTGTTTACTTCCCACATTCGGGCTGAAATCCACCCTAATTCATTGATCTGTGCTCATCCAACGGTCTCTAATTGAGTCTAAGAATCTTGAATTTTCTTCTAATGACCTTGGCCTTGAGTCTAATAATGTGGTGAATATTATTGATAAACCTGCACCTCGTAAGGACCTATGCATTACCTTTGATCCTAGTGGGACTATTGAAGCACATGATGGCCCACTATATATCACTACAAAGATCAAAGACATACTCTCGGTCTCTCACGAGGGGTTATCATTGATCCAACATGTATGGTGAATGTAATAAATTAAGAATATCTTTATACTTTAAAATTGCATGAAGTAACATATCATAAATTTGATTTAGTGGTTAAGATCTTTGATGGTTTCTCTTGTCCTACTATAGGTTATATTACTCTTCCCGTTAAGGTTGGTACTAAGTGCTTAGATGTCATTTTTGCAATCATTCCTACATCAGATCAATTTTGTGTGAAGTTGGGACATCCTTGGTTCTCTTCCATGAAAGCGGTCCCATCTAGCATTCATAAATGTCTTGAATTTCTTCATAATGACAAAATCATAACTATAAATCATAGCATGTACCAACCCATGGTGAGGCATGGAGATGTTAATCTTGATTACTTTTAGCCTAAAAAATTTAAACCTCTTGAGACTCGAAGTGATTCTCTTTTTCAATCTTATCAAAAATGGAAGAATGATATAATCTTATCTTTGAGTAAGCCTAGAGATCCTAGACATATTCCTCCTCCTCATGATGGACCTGGTCTCCTTCCTACACCTTATATTCCTCCTTTATATGTTGCAATACCACCCCCTACATCTTACAAAGGAAAGCGTCCAACATCTCCTATTTTTCAGCCTAGTAGACCTTCTCCTATTCATCCTCATTTAAAAGAAGAGGAGAAGCATATGCCTATTGATCCTAAACCTTCATAACCCTCAGCTAAAACTAAAAGAAATCATTTTACAAGAGAACATCAATGAAGACGTGCTAAGGCTCGTGAACTTGCTTCTCAACCCATTTCCTCCCTAAAGACACCAAATGTTGATCGATCATATCTATTGTTAGTTATCGTGGGTCCCAGAAGTTTTGCCATTTTTTGGCCACGTCAAGAGACACAAGTCACTTTTTGAGAATGGTTTTGAATACTTTTTAATCCTTTTCAACTTCTGTCGAAATAGAGCTTATTAAATTTAATTAAGTATACAATTACAAATTTAGAATTTAACTATACTTAATTAAATGTTTATCATTTATGGAAGTCTTCTGTTAGAAGTTTGCAAAACATGTTTATCGTTCCTCCACATGCACTAGTTCAAAACTTCAACAACAAGTAAGTTGCACTTTTCATTCACTTGTTTTTCGTGAGATAAACGTCTTTTTTTATATATTTATAAAATTATAATCAATGATAATCAATGTACAAATAATTAATGGAACGAACTGGATTTTTTTTTTATATATTAAATATAGAGGAAGAAACATTACATAAAAAAGATCACAGTATTAAATTTATTTCCATTGTTTAACAAAATATTGAAATAACGTAGCTCATAGACAAAAATAATTTGCAAAATTATCATTAATAAAATGAAATAGAAAGCATTTTTCTATCCATAAGAGGCAAACTGAAATGAACTAGAATTTGCAAAATTATCATTAATATTTATGTTTCGGAAAATTACAATTTTTGCATGTCTGAGTCCCTCAAAAACTTTAAAGAAAAAATGAGTGAGCCTGTGAGGTTACGAGGACATAGCCAAAAAAAAAAAACTACTAGGGGCTTGGGGATAAGGCACAGGTAGTGGACACATTCATGGTTTACCCTAAGAATCTCGCCCTCCCTCCATGTAGAATTCTTCAAATATTATAAGTTGTGACAATTCTTCAAGCCAACTGTAGTTTGGAAAGTCATCCAGGAGGAACCATTTCCAGAGAAAGTCCCTACCAATCCACACCCATTTCCTATGATGCATCAACTACTCTATATTTAGGTTCAAAAGAAACAGTTGCCTAGCCATTGGTACTATTTGGTCAGGGAGGAGAAGCTTGGTTAATTCATTCGCGCAAGCAATCCCCACCCCTACTTCTGCAAAGATGACAATAGTAACATAATCTCCAAGGAAGTCTTCTTTAAACACCTTCCTTAACAACATCAACATATCCACCTTGTTTCCTCTGAGGTCAAGAAGAGACGCCAAGAACCGGGACGTAATGTCCGTGTTAACACGATATCTATTTTCATTACATAGAAAATCTCTGCCCAACACCATCCTCACAGCCCCATTAGTGAACATCCCAACCTCCTTGCAGACTGATTAGAGGGTTGGGTCTCTAACGGAACCCAAAAAGGCCCTCTAGTCCTCCGCAGAAATGCTTCTCAAGCGAATAGGAGTGTCCATCTTGAGAAATCAAATTACCAAACTAAAGAGCCTGAGTCTATAGACCTAAACCAGAGGCAGATGTTAAATACCGTGAGCTCCAATGATTTATCTACCAAAGGGTAATTGAAGATGAAAGAAGCAGAGATCGTATATAAATAGCTAAAGCTCTTGATTGTAATAATTCCTTCTCTAACGATATTAATTGCTTTAATTTTTTTTAAATCTTTCATATATCTCTACAAATGTTTCCCATAAATGCACTAGTGTGCCAAATTGGAAACAACTATAAACCAATACCAAGTACCACATTGGAAGTCGTGGGGACAAAGTGGATTGCAGTTAGTGACTAGACATATATTAAATGATCAACATTATCGACTGTGACATATGATACATGTCTATTGAATCCAATTCCATTTTGGGCACTTTCTGCTGAACTACGTTCTCTTCATAAATTTGGGCTTAAATAAAACTTCAACCATTGATCTATGATCATCGAACGGTTTAAAATCATTGATGTATTTTAGGTACGTGTCACCCTTCACGTGTCAAAGAGATCGTGCTTATTGATACGTCATGCAAAGTCTAGACTCAATGTGATGTACTAATGTGATATGATGTGCCTTGTCTATTACTGGCAATGAATTCATGAAATCGTCAATAAAATATATATTTTTCCATAAATAACAAAATATTAGCCAAACAAATTAAATAATTTTCAAGCGATGAATAAAAATCACCAATACACTTAAATAATTTTTCTTTCGAACTAAAAATTTTTGCCCATACAATTATATATTTGTTCCTTTGAACGAAAAAATATTTGCCTCCTATAATATATATTTTCCCCATAGAACAAGGTATTATTCACCAGAATTTTATGTATTTTTCATACCCTAGGAAAAAATCGCCAATAAAAATAAATTTTTTTCCTACTTTGAAAAAAAATGTCGCCATCAATATGAAAATTTCCCCCCAAAATTAATGTGTGATTCACCAGGATTTTACACTTTTGCCCGAGGGGTGGTTTTTTAAAGTTATCCATGTATGTAAGGGATATTCACAAATGGAAGGTATTGATTTTGAGGAGACTTTTGCTCCAATAGCTAAAATTAAAGTTGTTAGATTATTTATTGCATATGCTGCTCATAGGAAATTCAAGGTGTATCAGATGGATGTGAAGTCAACCTTTTGGAATGGTGAATTGGAAGAGGAAGTCTACATTGAGAAACTAGATGGATTTTTATTGACATATGAAGAAGACATGGTATGTAGATTGATGAAAGCATTGTGTGGACTCAAACAAGCCCCTAGAGCCTGGTATGCCAGATTGGATTGGTATTTGATGAAGTTGGGATTCTGTAAACGTACCACTGATAGTAATTTATACTTCAAGATTGATAATGATAATGATAATATTTTGATTATTGAAGTCTTTGGTGATGACATTATTTTTGGAGGAGATGATGATTTGAGTAAGAACTTTGCTGATGATATGCAAAAATAGTTTGAGATGTCTATGATAGGGAGATGAAAGTCTTTCTGGGATTATAAATTACACAAACTAACAAAGGAATTTTTATATCTCAATCAAAGTATGTGAAGGAATTACTAAAGAAGTTTGGGTTATATGATTCCAAACCTATTGGAACTCCTATGGTAACTGAATGCAAATTGACAAAAGATGATGAATCTTTGAAGGCTAATCAGACCCTGTATAGATCTATGATTGGTTGACTGCTATATTTGACGCAGAATAGACCTGACATTATGAATGTTGCATGTCTTGTTGCAAGATTTCAGGTTGATCCTAAGGAAAATCATGTTATAGCTGTGAAGAGGATATTCAGATATTTGAAGGGAACAATTGATTATGGTTTGTGGTATCTGAAAAATGTTGAATTCATTTTAAGTACTTATACAGATGCTGATTGGGTAGGTGATGTTCATGACCGGAAGAGCACTACTGGTGGAGAATTCTTTTTGGGAAAGAAGTTGATTTCTTGGGCGAGTAAGAAGCACGATACTATTTCTTTATCTACTGTAAAAGTTGAATACATTGATGCTGCTAGCAATTGTACTCGAGTAATTTGGACGAAGTAGATGTTGAAGGATATTAGAGTTATTTATAATGAGCCTGCTATTATATATTGTGACAATTCAAGTGCTATCAATATTTTTTAAGAATCTGGTGTTTCATTCTAAGATAAAACATATATCAATCAAGTTTCATATCTTGAGAGAAAAGGTGAAGGAGAAAGAGGTCAGATTGGAGTATGTATCTCCAAAGGAACACATTGCGGATATCTTCATGAATCCTTTGCCTATAGATACATTTGGACATCTAAGAGAGAAGTTAGGGGTGATTTCCCCTCCTAATGTGAACTAGATGCATTGAGATGCATCAATCCAGTGGACTTCATAGTCTTATCCTGATATCCTGATTGATGAGTGGGTGTTGCTATGCAGGGGGAGTAGTTAGTGTGTGATTCAATTGTTTAGATATGTGAGTTTTTTTTAAAGAGGAGAGAGTAATGATTTGTATATGCCTTTAGCATTGATGTCAAAGGGGGGGAGATGCATGTGAAATATTGCCTTATCTATCTAAGGTAGAGAGCTATGTATGCATGATCTCAAGGGGAAATTGCTGGAGTTGATTTATTTCTTTGTATTGATTATTTTTCACATTCATATGTTTCCATCAATGCCAAAGGGGTATATTGTTAGATATTAGAGTTGTTGGAATGTATTGTTGTCATTGATGTCAACATATTCCTATGTTTCTTGTGCTTTGGTGATACAGAGAGTTGGTTTGGTTGCAGATATGTTGATGCAGATTAATGGGTTTTGAGATACTTATCTCTAGATGATTTAGTATGAGTTTCAATTTTCTAGGATTTGATCAAGTTATGTGATAATGTCAGATGATCATTTTTTCTATTGATTCTGTATTGCAAAGTTGTGATTTCAGGATTGTACTGCTCTGGAATTGATTCCTTATGTTGTACAGATTTTGGAGAGTGTTTGGGATGTTCATGTGTATCCTTAGTTCAGGTGGTTCATGATTTGGTACTTCACAAGCATATATTTCAGTTTGTTGTTGGTGTTCTTGAGCTCCAGTGATGAGATGATGATGATTCTAGTTATCTGAGTTGTTGTGGTTGTTGCCGAGGAATTCACATTGCTTGTTGATGTATTTGATCATTTTCTATGCGTTTTGGTGGTCTATATTGATCGCGGTGTGCGTTATTGAATATTTTACTGGTCCGGTGGTATTCTTCATGTTATACGGCTTTCTGGCCGACCCGATGGTTGTTTCATGTTGCGAATGTTTTTGGCAAGATATTAGGTGGTGTTGCGCGATCAAGGTTTTGATTTGGGTCCATGCTATGTCCTTGACGATATTGTATTGGTTTGCATATTGATTTATGTATCGTGTGATTTAAATTTTTAATTAAGTCTTATGTGTTGAGCCAACATTGAGGTTAAGGTTGATGATTTGTATAAATAAGTGTTAATATCATGGAAGATGTATGTTTGTAGTTGTGTCTGCATTCTTTGAGAGTTTTATTTGTGCAAACAAGCGAATTTATCTTTCAGAAGTATGTGGAAGAGCAGAGAAGTGTTGCAGTGCAGACAGTGTGCTTAACCAAAACTATGATCAAGCATTTGGAGATTCTATTCTTTCAATTCATGTAATCTGGATTGTTGTCCGATATTTGTAAGGCAATGAGCCTTTTGAGGGTTGTAGCCCTTTGTTGTTTTGAGAAATGAGCTCTAGACAGTGTTCCTGAATGCATGTGTATTCCCCATTGTAATATTTACACAAACTATTGCAGAGTATCATCATATTGTGGGTAGATTCCCATAGTGGTTTTTTCCTTAACCGAGTTTTCCACATCAAAAATTTTTGTATTGTGTGTTGTTGATGTGGTGTTTATATTTGTTATTGCTAAAAAATGATCAGATCTGAACTTGAGAATAATTTGTTTAAGTTTGGTGAAAACTGTTTCACCCCCCGCCCTCTCAGTTTTCCTGCATTGTTGTTGCCAAAATTCCTCTCCTCTTTAAATCACTCACCATATCCATCCCCATGTCCATCTTTATATTTATCCCTATCTTCCTTTCCATCTCTATCAATTTACCTCTTCTAGTATCTATCTCTCTCTCTTCCCCATCCATCTTTCCCACTATATCTAACTCTCTATATTTAACTATTTTTATCTCACTCCCAATCACTTTGTCTCTATATCTCTCTATTACTCTTCTATCATCTCTATTTTTTTTCCCACTCCCTCTTCTTTTATGTATTCATATATCTATTTTTCTCTCTATCTTTATCTCCATATTTATCTCACTCACACCACCCCTCTCTCTCTCTCTAACACACACACACACACACACCCTATTTATCCCTCTACATCTCTATTTTTTTAATCTCTACCCCCCTCTCTATCTCTATCTTTATCTTTCTCTCTATTACTTATCTCTATCACCACCTTTATCTCTCACTCTTTTCCTCTCTATTTATATCTTTGCATCTATCCCTCCCCATCTCCCTCTACCTCTCCATGTAACACCCCACCAAGAAACCCTAGAGGAGCAAACTAATATTCCTAAATAAGAGTGAAATATATATTTTTAAAACACTAAAATAATACTTTAAATATTTAAAAAGATAAGATTGAGTTAACTTGCACAAGTGGAAAACAACTACTAACTTTTCCCCTAAGGTTTCTCAACATGGTTACTTAAACTAAAAATATATCATTAAAGGAATTAATCTAAATCAAGATAACATATAATGCATATGTGTAATTCAAAAATTTAAATGACTAAAGTAATCCAAGTATTCCATTTAAGAAAATTACTCATTCATACATTTACATTTCATAATATAAATACATTCCAAAACTATATTCATTGAAAACCATTAACTACAGTCATAACACACAAGTAATGAATTATGAACATGAACATATTTAATAGCATGAGAACAATGTTTTCATTAACGGATATAAAATCCTACAACCTAAGTCTCATTTCACTTACATAAGATTTACATCATAAATACATCATAGTTACATCATAATTACATCATTTACCATGTAGGCAAGTATATACAAAGATTACATCAGGTACACTTAAGTACAATTGATAGATACATAAATTCACCCCCTGGAAACCTTATTTGACCAAATCCAAGAGAGCAATCAGGGACAAGTACGAAGCCAATCCACAAAAAACTGGTACAAGATCCCTAATGGAAAGAGGCACTAACACCTGACCATGTGAACTTAAAAGGACCACCCCTCATGCTAGGAAATAGACATAAGGCCCTTAAGGAAGCAAACAAGAAAATGCAACACATGATCTAAACACACTTCCACTGGGTAAAGTCACAACAAGATAAACATAGATAAAACTCCAATAGGAATTCTCCATATGTGTCAATCACAGAGACAAGACAATAGTGCTCACAAGGGAAGAGTGTCACTGCATATCTTGATATGGGTTATCCGGGTAGGTCTCCATATGTCCCAACCCCCATCCTAGGTTATCCTGGCAACCTCTTCCAACTCGTGGCCCCCATTAAAGTCTCATGCATAACCAACATACCTTTCAAGAGGACAAGGTAGTTGACCACGCCATTCTAGGCCTTCCCACCTCATCTTGAGCCTAAACGCACACTAAAGCCATGAGAGAGGCACACTTAATCTTGTTTAATGTGTTTAACTATCCAACCCCCTAATTCGTTAATTAGGTTATCACTTATTAAGATCAACTTCCAACGGGTTATCCTAGAAGCCACTTTGGGCCCCAACCCCTACTTGGAAGCCACTCCCCCTTATGACACTAAGCCTACCAAAATCCAAATTCAAGTTAATAGAAGAAACACCATCAAATAGCCAATATAATGAAATCCAACCAAATCCTGAATAACATCACAACTCAACCACATAATCCAACATATACAATAGCTTTCATCAAAAGCACAACATGGCTCAATCCCATAAAGAGGGTAACATTAAAATGCCAAGAGTCTGATAAGCCACCATAGCCATCCATAAGTAACACATAACTAAGGGCATCATAACACTAACAATAAACATAAAGCTCAAAGACCAACCTGTGGAGCCCTCAAAAGTCATTTGGGCCAAAACAATACAAATGACACAAAACCCTAATGCCTGTCGGCTTAGGTTACTAAAATTATAAAGGTCAAGAGATCAATCCAATTAAACATCAAACAATTTTGAAGTCAAAAATATTAACCACAAGGCATAAAGTAACTTTAGCCAATTAACTTCTCAAAAACCTTCAATACAAAAGACTGCCATTACACTTGGCCACAAAAGTCCTCTACACAGGAAAACTCATAGAGGTATGACAAATAACACATACAAGATAATTCATGTCAACTAAACCATTGATGGAAAAGACATATACTGAACAACAAATACCGACAAGTAAGAAAGCATCATTATCAAAAGCATCTTCACATTAATTAATACAAGTTTATTTTATTAAATCCATATATCTTAACTTAATAAAAACACTTAAATACATAAAGAATGCACATTCCCCCTTCCAAAACACTTTTCCTCAAATAGGTAATTCTTACCAACAAAACACTCAATAACCCATCATTTTAATGCTCAAAGAATAATACATCTCTTATTAAACATACAAATCAAACATTTTCTAAAATATATATACATATATGTTGGTGTGTGTGTTAATCTAACAAAGATGCCAAAATAACCATGCAAAAATAAATGAATTGTTGAGCAGAAAATGCAAACTACATAATATGTGGGGGCTTCCCACGGCGTGAGAGAAGCCCATAACTATGGGTCTTGCCATAGCGTGGGTTTCCCATGGTTGTGGGTGAGTGCCCATAGTGTGGGTTCTTCTCCACGTTGTGGATAGAGAACCCACACTGTGGTGCTCCCCATGCAATGATTTCAGCACACACGCTTATGGAGAACTCCCCACTTTGTGGGTTGAGTGCCCATCATTGTGGGACGCTTCCCACAAATAATGGTTTTTATAAATGAAAACTAATAAAACCCCCAACGTAATATCATTTCTAAAACATTTTAAAAATAAATTTATTTAACCCAAATTTTATTTCACGAATAATAATCTAGAACTTTATTTAAATTTAACAAAACCCCAACCCAGAATTATAAGATTGAAATCTTCATTTTTAGAATCAATATTTTACATAGAAAATTTTCAATCGAAAACAAGTTTTAGAAACTCATAATCACAATGATTTATTCATTCTTTTCTCAAAAAAATATTTTCAACAACAATCTACAAACAATAAAAAAAATTTGAAGCCAAAATACAATATTTTGTCCAAAGATTTCACAAAATAAGGGATTTTAAACCCCTACCTTGAACGCAATCCTGGTAATGGACTTGCAGGCAAAAATCTAGCACCAGCAACACACAACAACCCCAAAAAGCAAACCAAAACCTCTCCAAGAAAAATCTCCTTACCGAGAACCTCCTTCCCAAAAAAGCATTCAAGAATGAAACAGCCAACACCAACAACCCCTTATTTTGTAAAATTTCTAGAATATAAAAGGGTTTTCCAACAATCATCTCGGGAAATAGAAATTTCCACAAACACAACACACACATAGAAGATCCAAAAAAACATGCCTTTTTGAAAAAATTAATCAAATTAATTTAACATTTCTAATAAATTAATAAACAAGTTAATTTGCACGAACATAAAAAAACAACTAATTAATTAATAAAATAAAGCTTTTATTTATTTTATTTAAACAAAGCATAATTATTAATTTACTTATTTATTACCTTAATGTTAATTTGTTAATTAAATGTCAAGGCATTATTATTTCATAAATCCTTTATACATATATACATAAGCATCAATTATCAATTACTCATAAGTAAAAATAATTAATTAAATTAAACTCAAATGTAATCAACACTTAATGTTAAATTAATATTTAAATTTCAACCCATAAAACATTAAACCCAAACTTAACACGTAAACAAACACATACCAACGACATCGGATAACTCCCTAAGTGGCACTCTGATTAGGCTGACATAAGGCAACAAACAATGATCTATAACTGAGGAAGGCAAAGGGTACACTGACGGGCCTTATGACCATCTCCCAAAACTTCCATTGGGATAATGTAGGCATTTGCAGACCTATGAAACTAGGTGGAGTCGGTGCCTTGTACCAGCAATCCTGCATCACTGAGAAAACATACATACATATATCAAACAATAACGGGCACATCGGTGAAGGAGAGTCACGACATTCTGTGTCTCTCTGAAGTGGGTGATGGAAGATCATTCCCTCGCACCCCATATAGAATCAAACACATACATGAAATCTAACACATGAGACATCTCATACATAGAGCAAATATGCTAGTCCATGGGTTGTTCATATGAATAAAATCTAACATCTAATCATCCATAAAGATAATCTACTTAACCAACATATACCAAATCAAAATATCATAACATATCTCAATCAAGAGGAATTCAATCATGAATAAAGAAATCAAAAGCACACATGAGATTCATTAGCATCTAGCATAACTATCATAAGAATGATTCCTGGAGGGGCATTACACTCCAATATCTTATTAACTCCATCTCTCTTATTTACTCTATTTGTATCTCATTATATTTTCTCTCCTCCTTTTCCCCATCTACCTACTTCTCTCCCTCTCTCCACATATGCCTATCTCCCTCCCTCTCCCTATAGAATATTCTCTCTCTCTCTCTCTCACACACACACATGTATACGTATACATATACATATGTATTTGTTTCATTTATATAATATATATTTTAAGCTTTATATCTTTTATTGGAAAAATAATAATAATAATTCAATGATTAAATTCTAATAGACAGTTTCAACACAAATGAATTTCTTATTTGTTTAGCACATCTAAGGCAGTAAATTTCACCAGAAAAATTGAGAAAAATATTTTGATTTTGATTGGTACACTTGATTGTCCAAAAAAAGAAATGAAGATTACTATCAACATATGGTTATATTTTATTTACATTAAATTTATATTAATCATACTAATTAAGATTAAAATAAATCTTTATATTATATTTAATTAATCAATCTTTATAACCAAATCCAATGGCAACATAAAGTAAATAAAATGAAGAGTAGATCTTAATGCTCGCAAATATTGTCAACAAGAAATGGAAGAGTCAAATACTATAAATGTTAACTTTCAATATAGAAAAACTTATATTTATAGATTAGATAAAAGAAAAATCTAAACATAAATTTGAGAAGAATATTCTAATTTTGATCTATACTCATCAACACCCAAAATCTTTTATTATTTGGAAACACAGATTTCATCATCTTCGTCAATTGACATTCAGTACTTAATGAGAAAACTAAACAATCTTTCCATCTAATATGCTTTCTATTTGATATTACTTAATCTAACCTAATAATAAGAACTCATGGCTTTCTATTTTACGTGCCATCATGTCTTCTGGCATCACAGAAGAAAGACGTAAACTTGATGAATATTGATTAGGATGGGTACATTTCAATTCTCACAGCTATGATAACAGAAACAAACCAATTGATCCAAATCACATTCCCCATAGTCTTGATGATCTTCACCCATACACTTATCGTTGCACTCTCCATTCCTAAATCTGAAGCATGGACCACCAAATGCACCGCTGTAGCTTTTACAATACTCATCACCTATCGACACTGATCATATTACAAACGAGTAACTAGTTCAGTTTTTTTTCTTAAAATTTTCCGCGGCAACCAATTGATATATTTCTAACCGTACGTATAAACAAATGAATCTAATATTCAATACAGTAGAGAAGAAGAATAAATATTACCAGAAGCTGTGAGCAATAAGAACATCATCACAAACACATATACGCCCTTCGCCATGTTACAAAGTAGAGATCTCCAAATGAATTACTACTTCTCAACAGGTAACATCGACGTCTGATTCAATCAAAGTAGTTTTTTATAGTGATCTACTTTGTGCGTTCCGCACAATTTTAATGTATTTATTTGTTGTTATTGTTACTATTGCTGCCTGCGATTTTGTTCGTTTATTTGTTGTTACTGTGGCTGCTTGCATAAAGGCTTTATCGTTAAGATTTAAAGATTGTTTTACAAATGACAAACTCAATGCAAATTTCGATGTAATATAATATGATTTGAAGCGTTACCACTCAAATGTCGTTTACAATTAATGTTTATTCGATCGCCGTATATCCATTGTAGCCAGCATTAAACAGCACACACTAAGCTTTGACTGCTTAGGTGTGCTTTGGGCCCATTCCTTCCTCCAACCTTCATTCTCGTCCGTTGCTGCTGTGGGCCCCCTAACCCATCATTTGAAACGGCATTTCCTTCTGCCATTTTACCCCCCTCACAAACTAATGAATTTCATAGGATAGAGCAAGTGTAGCTTATGATGTTGATAATGACATAATGTGATGGTTAAATTGTGGTGTCATGATTCTTATCACCAAGGTTCGAATCTCTACTAGGGGTGATATTGTTGAGTATTCATGTTGTATCTATGATGTCCCTCACATAATTTGGCCTCATATAATTTATTGTAAAGAGAAAATAACATAATTAGGAGAGAGGACCCATTAGTTAAGAGCATTCCAGTTGTTGTGATAGTAGTTGTTGATTTAATAGCCATACTTGTTGATTTAAAGTCCATATTTTTTACAATATTGCACCAATAGTTGTGACTTTAATACCCATAATTGAATGAAATGTATCCTTAGTTGTAAAAGCCAACCAATCATGTGATGCCACATCAGCTGCACAAGTATGGGCCCCCCTGTTGTACGACTATTGGTCTCACCTTTTTTGGGGGTTATTTTGAACACCTTAGCAAAAAGCATGCTAATGTGGCATCATATTTGATGATGTGGCCTTGAAACCTGAGTTATAAGTAGAAGGATTTCCAAGTAAGCTACTATAAAAAATTGGGAGTGATTTGAAATTTCCATGTAGGATTTGAGAAGCGTGAAGTTAGGGTGCTCAACTACTTAGAGGTCCTCTCTCCTAATCAAATACATATGATTAGTTATAAAGGATATGACACATGACGTGCTGAAAGATGGTGTGTAAATTTTAGTTGTCTAAATATACTTTTGTAAATTGTAAAGCGAACACTTAATTTCTTAGAACATATTCGTAAGACACAAAATATGAAGACACACTTGCAACATTAGATGCCAAGTGATGTAGCAAAAAAGAATTCAAACTATTAATTAAATTCAATTATCTCGTAAAAAATTTTAGTCACACATCCTAATCACAATAAAATGTGATAAAAATATTAAAAAACTGAATAGAAATCCATTAGAATTATAATAACATTGTCATTAGCATTCCTTTTATTCAACCTTTATTGTGTTGCATATTCTTGACCATAATTGACCTTGAACTATTCATCTTCTTTTCTTCTATTTGAGAAATATCTAAAGAAAATTGAAAATTACACAACAATAATCGAAAAGCCTCCTCCATATGAGTCACGCAAACAATGCGGAGTCTGGAAAAATCATTTTAAGAAAATGCATTTTTTGCGTATCCGCCAACAATGCCATTCAACGAGACTACATTTCTTTGAGACATACTATTAAACACGCCGCGCGCCTTGTCTATGCTTCCACATTTTCCATGCATGCCTTTCAGAGCATTTCCATCATTTATCCCGGTTCGAGAGCTCCCATTTGGGAATCGTTTATGACAAAATTGACAATATAAAATGATGCACGATCTGTACTGCCGTTTTCAAACCAGAATAGAATAGACGCAGGCCCACAACAGCAACGGAAATGTTGACCGCGATTGTCTGCAAAACGGAAACGGACGGGAATGAAGGTTGGAGGAAGGAATGAGTCCACAGCACACCTAAGCAGTCAAAGCTTAGTGTGTGCTGTTTATTTTTAAAGCACGGTTTTGGCTTGATTATGGTGATGAAAAAAGCATTCACAATCTTCTATTGTGCAGGAAAGGAAATAAAAACTTCAAAATATCAACAACTCCCTTGAAGTATTTCTCTCTCCACCTTTCTATGACTGAAAGCAATTGCACTACAATACTCGAAAAGCCTCAACACAAACAATGTGGAGTCTGGCAAAATCATTTTAAGCAAATGTATTTTTTGTGTATCGAGCAACCATGTCATTTAACGAGACTACATTTACTTGAGACATATTGTTAAACATGTCACGCACCTTGTCTATGCTTCCACATTTTACATGCATACCTTTTAGAGAATTTCCATCATTTATCTTAATTCGAGAGCTCCCATTTGGGCACAGGCTATGTGTGCTCCAGTCATAAACCCATGTGTTACTATTGGAGAACTTACGGGCGGGAGAAAAGAGTTTTAAAAATTAAAATTTGGGTGGGATTAATGTGGATGGGAACCATGGTCAGTAACGGCAAACAAGATGGGTTAGGGGGCCCACAACAACAATGGAAATGTTGACGATGATTGTTTGTGAAATGGAAACGGATGAGAATGAAGGTTGGAGGAAGGAATGGGCCCACAAGGCACCTAAAAAGTCAAAGCTTAGTGTGTGTTTTTTAAGTCAGGTCATCTATTCTCTTTCTAAAATTATATGTGATCTTCATGGGATTGAATGTCTAATAATTATTTGGGATTGTAAAATTTTAGGAATTATCATGATGATAAAGCTAATCAGAAGAGATCCCTTCATAAGTACTTTGTCTAGAATTGAACCCAGTTAAACGTTTATATAATTCTTTGGGATCATATTTTTGTAGTAATGATCATTTTGATAAATTCAATGGGAAGAGATATTTTCATAGGTAGTCTCTTTAGATTTGAACCAAGCTAGAACATTGTGATAATTTTTTTGGAATTGTATTCTTCTAGTAATTGTCATAATGATAAAGCTAATGTGAAGAGATTCCTCAAGATATAGTTTCTCGAGGATCAAATCAAGTTAAATTTTTTAATTTACTAAAGCTAAAAATCAGGTTATTTTTTATTTTCTTCGTTTACTAGATATATATAAGTATATATAAATTTTAATTTTTAATGAATTTTATAATCTATTATTCATTATTTCACAAATTATTTTGCTATATTTTTACATTTATAAGGTACAAGTATACTCTTATGTTACTTTTAATTTGCATGCCACTTGCACACTCTACGTTCCTAGGCCCCTCATCATCAATATGGTGGTGGAAAAGACTTTTAGCATAGGCATCCTGCCTCTCCGCCACATGGTGGCTCTACTTCTAGGTGAACATGAGAGGAGTGGACCCCTTGCCTAGTGCTAACACAAGTTGGCTGGACACTAGCATTGATTCTAGTTGGCCAAGCTCATCCAAATGGCTTCCACGACTACCGCTGGCCATTTGCTCGGCCAAGATGGAGACTAAGAAAGAAGAAGATGCTACTGCAAAGGAGGGGTGGTCCCTTTTAGATGATACTCCTAACCCCACTATTGTATGGGGTCATAAAGATGATATTGATCCTCCACAACCACCGTTGGTGAGTGCTTTAGCTGCTATAGGTCTTTTTTTGTATTTATGTTTACAAGTGTTGCCCATTTTATGCTTTAAGATGTTCTTCCAAGCCTTTCCCATGTGACTCTTGAGGGGTGATCTCATATCCTCCTACCCATTTTTTGTGAATAGTGTACCATTTAATATATTAATGGAAATGCCTATTTATAAAAAATATTTTTAAATTTTGGTTGTTAAATTTTGAATGGAACAACTATGACTTCAACCTATGACTTTCTATTTGTTGCTAGGGTGCTTTAGAACTCAGACACAAATTCTTGTATTGACTATTCCATTTTGGTTTAGTTTGTAATTCATGTTCTAATTCCTCACTTGAGCCATAATAAAAGTCCTTAGGGGATACTAAATTTTCTTCGGATGATATACTCCTAGATACAATATCTCAAATGTAATGCATATAAATCTCAATATCTTTCATTTTTTTATTTTTATTTTATTTTGTGGTGAACTAGACTTCTTGAGATGGAATAACGCTTTGGCTATCATACCAAATAGGTAATGCCAAACTTTGTCAATATGTGATGAAGTCAGTTGTCAATGTTTAATAGATAGGGTATTGTAGTGAGATTTTAAGTAGACATGTAAAATCATAGTATATCATAGGCATATTTTGGTTGAGAGATAATTATCCCAAAATTATTTTAATTGATATCTATCCAAAGGAAGTAATGTAAAAATTATAATTCTATCATAGAGAATGTGATATCTATAGTTGATTATATGAATTCTATCATGGTGAAGAACTATAAATTTGATGAACATGTCATTGATAGAAAAATAATAATAAGAGAAGCTATTCACATTTATTTATAATGTATACAACAAGGTCATAGTGACTTTGGGTGAGACAAGGAGAAAGAACGAAGGAATCCATCTTGACATACTTAACTAGAAGGGATTTTTAGAGGCCATAGAGGTAGTTCAAAAGTATAGATACCAAGGAAGAATCATGAGTAAATTCATATTGATGTTTCATATATATTTTCTCTTGTAGATTACCATGAGGAAATGTAACGTTAAATTAATCCGATATATGGGTCAATTATAAGTGTTAATAGTGAAGAGAATAGGGAATATGCAATTCATTTTGGAAAAGACTGTGAAAGTATAGATATAATCTTTAAAATATTAAACATATGCATAACCAAGATCTTTCTATGAGATAAATAAGCTATAAAACTATAAATGAAACAAAGCAATTATAGACCCCTAATTCAAAGTTATGTGGAAATGTCAAGATGAAATTATTGTGTTAGGAACTCAAAGAGATGTTGTAAAATAATGGGTAAATGAAACAAGTTGTACATGAATGCCAACCTATGCAGGAGTGTCATAATGTATGTAAAATAATATAAAATAGAACCTAGGTAGTGATTTTATAATAAACTAAGGATGGAATAGAAGTGCCAAATCCAACCAATATAGTGTGACTACTAGCTAGTCTAAAAATAGAAAAATATCTATCTTTTAAGGAATGTTCTACCCTTTAAGGACGGGGATAATACCTCTTAAAGAAGGGAACACCTTATCATCATATTCTACAAAAACTCACTTATTAACCTAAGAAATATTAATAAAATTATAGGAAAAACCTACAACTATGTAAAAATAAATATCCCACTAGGAAAATAAAATCCTTTTAGGTTGTTATCGCTTTTGGTATTTACCGGTATGGGCTAGCTTTTAGCTTCTGCCTTTATCGGCTTGCCAGTAGCTATCCCAGTTAGCTTTACTGGTATGCATTATTTGGTGACTTGGTCAGTGGATTTTGGGTCCGGCTTATGGATTCAGTTTCTATCATGTTTAAGGTGTTTCTTGATTGTTTCCTAATCATTTGGCGACTTTGCATTAGATGGTGTGTTGTTATGATGGTCCTATTTGGATCCAATTAAACTTTCTTTTATTTCACTGAGGATTTCTACCAGTTGGTGAAGCGTGTTGGATTTTGGTCTTAGAGGAATTTCTAGTGGATATAATTATTTGGATACTTGATTTATGTCCATACTATGTAATGTAAATCATAATATTTGTCCAGTGGTATTGTGTGATATAATTTTTGTAATTATGGGTTTAGGGTTTAGCCGACCTTATCAATAAGGTTGATGATCTGTATTTATAAATGACTTATTCATGTAATTGCTTGTGATGGATGGTTATGAGATGGTTTGTCTGCATTATCAGAGAAATTGTGTATTGCCTCTATCTCTCATCCAAACTTTAAATGAGGATTCTATCATGGAAGAAGGGTCTACAAGTCACAGAACTCTCCCATTCATCATCAACATTGTTGAGACTCCTCTTTCTCCATTTGAGGAAGTTGATGAAGATGGATCATAACAAGACATATATTGAGAGTATAACTAATTCCCATGACTATGAATTCTTATCCTTCCAAAGTTGTAGCACATATTCAACATTTAGAGCCTATGACAATCAATCACCTATGGATGATGGCATTGAATATCAGGACAAAGAAGTTGATCAAAAGTTAATCAAGTATGTATTTGACAATGGGATCTGCATGATATCAGCAACATCTCCTCCTAATGAAGACATAGACAGGTTTGTCTTATATATCATCCCCTAATAGACTAGGGGCAAGAAGAATAACCACATTTGGATTGGTTCCAAAATAGTGAGGCTATAACTGATTTTTTTAGGTGCTATAGATGGATTTCCATATAATTATCACAAAGTCAATTTTGTTATAGATCTAGACAGAACTGCCTACTTTGGAGAAGCAAGCTCCTTTGCTAATACAGAAGATGTGGATGAAATAGAAAATGAAACTACAGATAGACTAGATAATCTTCCTATAGATCAAGAAGAATCAGTATTGCTAGTAGAAGAAACTGAAGAAATCAACATTGCAAATTTTGAGAATGTACATAAGGTTCACCTAGATAAGTCTTTAAACCCCATGGAAAAAAAAGATTTATTTAATTATTCATGCGACAACCAAAAACAATTGCATGGTAGTATGCTCACATGCCAAGGTTGGACCCACAATTGGTCTTACATCATTTACCATTTCTACCAGGAGTGAAATCGTACAAGCAAAAGCTCATGAAAATGCACCTTCAAATAGCCATGTTACTCAAAGTAGACTTACATAAATTGTTAGATGTGTGTTTCATTAGACCCATAGACTATGTAAAATGGATTTCAAACTTAGTACCAATTAATAAACCCACTGGGGGCATACGAATCTGTACTAACTTCAGGGACCTAAACAAAGCATTTCCTAAGGATGATTTTCTCCTTCCTAATATAGATATGATTGTGGATTTGCTAGTGGGAAATGAAAATGTTATCACTCATGGACGGTTTCTCTGGTTATAATAAAATTAGGATTGCAGTAGAGGAACACCATAAAAATAGCTTTCACTTGTCCTTGGGAACATACTACTGGAATGTGATGTCGTTCAATCTCAAGAATGTTAGTACCACTTATCAAAGAGAAATGACCACCCTATTTCATGACATGATACATAATATCATGGAAGATTATGTATATGACTTGCTGGATAAATTAAAAACTAGGGATGACCATCTTGATGTTTTAACCAAAATATTTGACAAGCTTGAGCAATACAATGTCTGACTTAACCCAAAAAAGTGTGTGTTTAGGGTAAAATTTGGTAAACTCTTCAGTTTTATTATATCTAACACAAACATTGAGATAGATCCCGTAAAGGTCAAATCAATCTTGGAAATGCCAACACCCTCAACACTCAAACAAATGAGAATTTTTCAAGGGAGATTACATTCTATAGGTGCTTCATTGCATAATTGGCAAATAAATGCCAACCATTTCAACATCTTTTGAAGAAAGGTGTAAATTTTAAGTGGATAGAACAATGTTAGGAAGCATTTCAAGCATTGAAACAATATCTTCTATCAACACTAGTCTTTGTCCCACCAATACATGGAAAGCCATTGTTGTTGTACATATCCGTAACAAATTCCTCTTTGGGTGCCCTTTTGGCACAACATGATGAACAAGGTAAAGAAAAAGCTATCTACTATATCAGTAGAATGTTCATATGATATGAAATCAACTATACTCCTATAGAACGAGTATATTTAGCAATGATATTCGCATCGCATAAGATTAGACACTACATGTTGAGTCATAAGGTACAACTGATTGCACATTTTGGTCTAGAGCAACATTAATGAGAAGATTGGCCAAGTGGGTCATGAGCTTGAGTTAACTTGATATAAAATATATTGATAAAAAAACAATAAAAGTTCAAATTATAGTTGATCAATTGGTAGAAGCACCTATACAACCTAGTCATCCCTTGGTAATACACTTTCCTGGTGAGTCAGGGTTTTCACTCTTGGCATCCACAACTTGGAAATTGTATTTTGATGGGTCATACATCAATCATGGATCAGGATTTGGAATCCTCTTTATCACTCCTCAAGGAGACTCCATTCCAAAATCATTCATAATCAACTTCCCATTTATGAATAATATAGTTGACTATGAATCCCTAGTAATAGCACTTCGTACTATCATACAATGAAAGATAACAAAGTTACAAGTCTATAGTGACTCCCAGCTTATTATCAATTAGGTAAATGATGATTATAATACAAAAGATGACAACATCACACGTTACAAACAATTGGTAGAAGAATATAAGCAACACTTCACCAATGTGATATTTGAGAAAATACCCAAAGTACAAAATAGAGCAGTCGATGCAATGGCTATAGTAGGATCTCTCTTGGATATGCCCAACAATGGAACTCAATTTGAGTTCTTAGTAAAACAACTCATGGTACTGGCATATCAAATCCTGTCTTCTAAGTATGTTTGTATGATAGTAGGACCTAAATCTCCCTAGTATAGAAAAATATATGAATATCTCCATGACCAATATATGTCTCTTGGTCTTTCACACAATTAGTGCAAAGTTATTATATGTGATGCATCAAGACATACAATTATTGTTGATACCATGTACAAGAATAAAATAGATGGCACTTTGATTTGATCTTTAAATTATGAGGAAGCACAAACAACTCTAAAAGAAATTCATGATGGGATTTATGGTGCTCACTCTTCTTGTTCTGCATTAGCCAAGAAACTATTGAGAATGAGATATTACTTCCCAATAATGGAGAATGATACTTAAAAGTGTGTACAATAATGCATACAGTGCCAGATACACGGAGATCTGATGCATACACTTGCCCAAGACTTTCAACCAATTATATCACCATGGTCATTCTCATAATGGGGACTGGATCTTGTTGAAAAGAGAAACCTTACTTCCTCTAACAGACATAAGTTCATACTCACAGCTACTGAATATTTTACCAAATGGGTCAAGGGAACCCTTGTGACTTATACCATAGGAAAATAGATAGCTAAATTCATCTTGAACTATATCATCTACAGATACAGAGTTCCCATGTGCATCATTACAGATAATGTGTGACCTTTCAAAAACTAAGAAGTAAGTGAATTTTGCAATCAATTCCAAATTCAATACCTTTTTGTTACTCCTTATTATCCCCAAAGCAACGGTCAAGAAAAAGAAACAAATAAAATGATATTGAAAATATTAAATAAATTTATCAATGAAGCAGGACGAGACTGGCATCTCCAGTTAAATCCTGTGAACTTTGGGCCTATCAAATAGGTGTACACACAACTACAAGTGCCACACCATACTCTTTGGTATATGGTTCAAAAAACATTTTTCCCATTGAGGTATAATTTTCATCGCTAAGAGTCTCCATGAAGAATATTATCTCAGAAGAATATTGTAGAGTCACACGTTTGCAAGAGCTAGAACTATTGGATGAAAAAAGGCAAAGCACTCGCAACCATTTACAAGGTTACGAAAATAGATTAAGACAACAAAAGAGTAAGACCATGTTTCTTTGAGGTAGGGTATATAGTCCTTAAAGAGAATCAAAGGAACCTATTAGAATGGGAAAGACCAAAAAAATTTGATCCTAACAGGTTAGGTCCTTTTGTGATAACAAGGGTCGTTGGAAACAAAACCTCTAATTGAACAACAATGGAGGGAGATACACTCCTTGATCCTATTAGCAACATGCACCTTAATAAATATTACATCTAAAGGGCTAGGCTAGTTTAGAAATTACTTTCTACATCCGCATATCATTTTTTTCCAGCATTGCATAGAAAATAATTTCTTTTCTAAATGCATTGCATTCACAATCTTCATAGCATATAATTTTTGCATTCACATATAGCTGCATCAATAAAGAAAAGAGATTGTTTTAGTTATTCACCTGTCTGCACTAAAAGAAGCAAAGGTTGTATCGTTTGTTAGATACTTATACATGAAGTTCTCAAAAGTATTAGGTCATTCATCTTCAACGTCACCTTGGGATTGAGTTTTATCTTTGGTTGGGTATAAGTTTCACTATTGGGCCTTGTTACTCAAATCCTATCAATTTCTATATCATACACATTAATCATTTCTCTAAGTCATTGAAGATACCTGGTTGATCATATGGCTAGTGAAAAATCTAAAATTCTACTTCACGATCACTGTAATTGTCACACCCATGTAGGTTTCATTACTTACAAGCCAAGGAAAGAATATAAAAAGAAAAATATCTATGCCAAATTACATTTCAAGGCAAAAGAAGGAAAGATATATAACTGAAATGTCATCCAATAAAAGCTTGGCTATGGGAACAAGTGTGTAACTCCATCAGCATTATGGACGCCTATTGGAAATGGAGCAATATTCGAGAGATTACAGTGTATAACCTCGTCGGGACTATAGATGTCCAACTAGCAGTGAGGCTCTATCCAAGATTCTTTTGAAGTAAGAATAACTCATGTAGCTAGTCTTATAGGATTCTAAGGGTCTCTAATGGTTGTAAGAGTTAAAATAAATTCAATTGCACACACATGGGAAAAAGAAGATCAAATTTTTTAAAATGGGTGGGAAAGTTTTCCGCGTCTCCATTTATAAATCTTAGTTAATAGTGTGTCAAGTTGGATGGTCCTAGGTCCTTTTGAGAATGGATTGAACTCCTATCTCTAAAAAAATTTCCTACCTTTATTTCAATCAGTACAATACAGAATGATAAGCGCTTACAATCATTGTTGCTCAAATAAGAAATGCATCCTCATCTTGCATCTAGCATAGCTGCATATCAAAATTTCATTTGTCCCCACATGCATTTTGTAGATCAGCATATCATAACAGGTCTACATATTGGGGACATGGCTGAAAAAATCTTAAAAATTAGATCTATAAAGTCCTAAAAAAATCCTAAAAAATCAAACAAAGTCTTGAAAAAATCCTAAAAATCAAATAAAGTCTTGGAAAAACCCTAAAAAACAAATAAAATCCTAAAAATCCCTAAAAAGTGTAAACAATCATCAAAGAAATACCAAAAACATTCATATATGATTCTCAAAAATCCAAAAACATTGAGAAAACAACAAAACCCAAAACAATCGAAAATGATGCTGAACAAATACCAAAAACATCGAAAAACAAAAAAAATCAATTTAAAACATCGAAAAAGCTCTTGGAAAAGAACTAAAAATCGAAAAAAAATATGAAAAATTTGCAATAAAATATATTGCAAGAATCAAACACCCTAGCAAATATCCAACAAACACTTTGCATGAAATAATCAAAGGATATAACTATCTTATCAAACATCTACAATCAAACTAACCAAGTTGTCTTATCAATCATATCAAATATCCATATCAAGTGATCACTATCATTTCTTAAATAGGAGAGGATACACTCAAAATGAAATAAGTCAATCTTAAATGGGATCCACACTATCTGAGACTATATATTATCAACCACCACATCAACACAATCAAAGAAAAGGAAGAGATTAGTATGGTTGCTGAATTTTCTCCTAGTTATTCTTTTATCAATTGGTGATAGGTCATGTTTCTATGCTACTCAAGGATGTCAAAAAGTGACTAGAGGAGCTATGATTGGCATGATCCTTTTCTTTTTTTTTGTTTGTGGTGTGAACCAATGAAGTTCTAGGCAATGGTATTATGGGTGTCTGTGGTAAGTGCGTTCACTTTCTGAGCACCGCACATACTTCGACTCCTAGCATCATTCCCAGAATGGAGGATTCACTCCTTGTCTGCTACATGTTTATTTTTGAAATGAGATATCTTTACAACTTTTTTTTGGCATGTGCACTAAGATGGTGTGAACAAAAGTGGACACACCCCCCAAAAAAGTTGGAAAAACATAAAATGCACACAGGTTAATTTAAATTTTAAAAACCACATGCGCGTTTAGGCTCATTTTGTCAAGCCTAAATGAATAAAAAATGCGTACAAGGTTTTTTCTTATACAAAACACGTATGTGGTTTAGTTTTAAAAACCCTGTACATGTTTTACTATCAACAATTATTTTTTGGTTGGTGCGAAAATTATCAAATGCATGGAATGCAAGGTTGCAAGATAAGCTAAATTAGATTTCATTCATTATGGGCATGAACTAGCAGCATGAGAACATCTAGGTGGGAAATTTTTAGGTAGGCATTCTTCTGTTGTGTCTCCCATGTTGTTGGAACGTCCAGAGCCAAACCCTACCGGTGTGATCTATGAAGTGCCCTAAGTCCAAAAAATTGTCAAACTTTGATGGACTATATCTTACAATATAGGAAGCAAGCAATTGATCTGTTTGAACCTATAGGGTCATGTGAGGCCCATATACAATTATCTATCTTGGTTTTTGAATACTCAAAGCCATTTTCACATGGTAGCATTTTTTTGGTTGGTGCGAAAACCATCAAATGCATGCAATGCAAGGTTACAAGATAGGCTAATTTTTATTCCATTCATTATGGGCATAAACCAGCAGTACGAGCTTGTTCAGGTGGGTATTTTTATGGTAGGCATTCTTCTGTTGCACTTCCCAACTCTTTTTGCAACCCATAAGGCACTTTTTGCAATAAAATTGCATTGACAACTTTTAGTCAACTTGACTCCACAGCCAAAATAGGACCTCTATGACTTTAAAATATTATGAACACATTCAAATAGTCCCAAATATCCTTCATACATGATGAAATACCCCATATGATGCCTTTGACATACTTCCACCCTATGATGAGAATTTTGACAACAATGAGACAATCTTGACTACAAATTAGACTCAAACATTACAAATTGGTTTCAAGGAACTTATTACATGAATAATGGTCATTCATGACCTTATTACATCTTGACATGATATTAAACTTGAAAAAAACTCATAATTGCCAAAAAGAAGCATATGACCACCTAGGTGCTCCTGCACCACATACTCATGTATAGTAGGCATACACATGTACTCATAAATAGTCATTCAAAATTTCAAGTATAATCAAAAATACAAAATGCATCACAAAATTCCATTTATGCACAAATTTACATATACAAAAATCTGCATATACAAAAATTTATATATACAAAAATTTACATATATTAAAAAAATTCCTCTAAATATGGATAAATCAAGTCTTGGCTATTTAAATATACAAAAAAATTATTTACAAATCATCTCATGGGCATTTATATATAATTTGGCATTTAAATATGCAAAATCCAAAATATGATCATCTAAATAAACATAAATTAGCATTTAAATATACAAAATTTTGTCTCTTAATATGCACAAATTATCTCATGACCATTTATATACAAAAAATGAATATAGAACAATTCACTGATTATATATACAAAATTCTCAAAATCATTCTACCCTGAACTGTAGAATCGTTGTAATGCTCCAACAATTGAACACTTGTAGATGACCCAAAATCAATCAAGTGAGCCTTCTAGATCAACTCTAACTCATATTGTGTCAAGTATTGCCTCATGATTGGGTTCATGAATTTTCCATAAATTCTTGTTATGAGGTCTAACACGATACTTAATCAATTGAATATTTGTTGCAACAACAAGGTTGGAGAAATGAAGAATATGTATGTGTGTTTCAAAGTCCTTGAATAACCAAACATCAAAATTCTTGATAGGGTATCTCCTAAGCCATGTGCATGTCATGACAACCGACCCTATTGGGTACTCAATACCCTCTCCATCAATGATTATGGTTGTCAATTTTCTTTTAGGCTCAATACAACGACACAAAAGTAATTTGTTCATTTTTCATTGTTCTCTTTTGTAACAACTATGTACACATGACCTCAATTTTATTGAATGATAATTAATACAAAAAATAATGTGTGATGTAACAAAATGAGCCAAAAAAAATTCTTGCAAAAAATTTAACAAAAAAAATCACTTCGTTCCACTAGGTCGGATACATGGTTGAAATCCACTGATGCTTCCATCTGGTTCAATTTCAGTGCTTTGGGAACTTGATATGTATCAATGGGAACTAGTGGTCTATGAGAATATTTCTCAACCAACTCTTGTGATTCACATTCTTCGCACAAAAAATACATACATGAAGAGCAAAAACATACAATCTGTCTAGTATAAATTACTAGTGAACATGCATTTGAACTTTTAAATGAGTGTATGTCACTTGATCCTGCAACTGTACAACAATCTTCATAGTTTCCAATGTTAGATTCATTGATCAACATAGTATCTATGAACCATTGATGTACCTGCATTACCTGGTCCCATTGTAGAGTTACACCATCACACAATTGTTGTTGCATCTATCAAATCAGCACCACCTTCGTACTTTAATTCTTCTCTAGCTAGGGCTCTTTTTATGCATGCTCCTTCACCATCATGCTCTCCCTTTCCATAACTAGCCTCAGTGCAATTCTAAAGATGTTGTACACCACTTGTCACATGCATCCTAGTCAACTAATAGATCATCCTTTCATTATCGAATTGTGAGTTGCAATTATTGTTTAACACAAGTTGCCACTGAGAGGGGGGATGAATCAGTGGTTACCAAATCTTTTCCCTTTTCTATCTTATGTGTATATACCAGTTAATAGATCTAACATAAGGCAGACATACCGATTAGATAGGAGGATAACTTAAATACAACCACACATAAAAGGGACATCTCATAACACTAGATGTATGGGGAAAACCCAAGATGGGAAAAACCTCAATGAGAAATGTTGTTGGAGTCTATTGCTTCATCCAGCCTCACAATGAAATATTTGGTTACAACATTTAGGGCACCAACCTAGGGAGTACCACTCCTTCTTTAGGGAATCAACCCAAGGAGCACCAACCCCTACAACAAGCTCCAACTTAGTGATTTACAATGAATGTATTTAATTACATAGGTAATAGCCTTGTTACAAAATAATTGTCTCTGATCCAAGTCTCTCCATCGATTCTCCTCTCTCAAATTATTAGTCAGTTCTATACTCACCTTCTCACTACTACAACCTTACTCTTTGTTGTACCCTTAATCTCTATTACACCCTTACTGGTTCAACCTCTTCTTCTTCTCTGTCAGTTCTACTCTCTGTCGGATCTCCTTCCTCTCTGTCACAATGCTTCTAGTCACTATCGATCTTGTTCACTCAGTCAAATGTCTACCATCTTATTACTCTCGATTCTCAACTTACCGGATCTTCAATGAAATCTTCTATGACTCTTCTCTACTGGTTCAGTCACCACTTGTATACTCCTTTGTCAGACCTAATAGCAGGCTACTGGTTTCCTCACTCTTGTCAGTTGATATCTTCAACCTGATTCTCTCTCACACACTCAATCTCTTCTTTGATTGTCATTGAGCACTTGACTAGTTGGCTATCTATTTTTTCTCACTCGTGTAGTGACAACAACAATATCTTTAGCTCGCACTCTTATAGCTAGATTTTCCCACCAAAATGTTAGTTTGAACATTGGCATGCTAGGGTTTCGACCATGCACTAAATTTGCATCCGATCTGATCTCTTATCATCATGGCACATCATATTTGATCAGATCTTGTATCCTTGATTGATGACATACAACTCATCAATCATCATCGCCTTTCTCTTTTCCTTTCAACACATATCTTCTATCTTTAGTTGTCTGTAGCATGATTTTTGGCCTTTTATCTGATCAATCAGATGCATGATGTGGTTTCCTTCACCCTCTTTGATCTGCAAGATTAGTCTAACTAGATCTTTGTTGTTTCCTTGATCTTGAGATGCAATTATTTGTCATTCTTCCTCAAGCTTTGTAGTCGCCATTTAATGTTGGACCAGTCGCCAACAACCTCACCAACACATCACACCGACCTGTGCATGCGTGCCACTTCACCTCCACATGGCCCCTTTATCAGAATCCACCTTTGTTAGGTCTTCTATCTCAGTCCAGACAAGATTATCGCCCAACCACACAATCGGGTTCATCTACTGGTTCACAAACCCTGTCGGTTATACCCTAATGAGTCTATCTTTACCCTTGCACTTTGCTTCTCTTTTGGTGGAACATCTAAACTAGTTTGCACCCATGCCAACCTACCTCATGCACATCTTCAATAGATGGGAGCCTTCTATATCTATAGTTTGTTAGCATTACCAGTGGACATACTAACTGGTAAACAGCTTGATGATACCATGTCATTAGCCTTCACCAATCTCCATCTATCTGCAACTACTCAAACTTTACTTATTCATCAATAGATCGGTTCTCCTATCAATTGGTTTGTCAAAATGACAACCATATCCTTCAATATTTGTAGTGGAAACTCATCATGTCTACCCAACTAATCCGGTACATATTTATGATCTCATGCACCTAAGGCAACTTAGTGTTTCACCGGTTGATCTGGTGTGATCCTCCAATCACTTGCCTTCAATTCTTCTATCATATCTTGGAGGACTATGATGCATTCCATGCATAATAGGAGATAAGCTCCACTTACTGGTGGGAGTGGATCCTTGTCATCTGCATCTTGTAATGCACCAGTGTAGCTTCCCTATTTGAGCAAAATATCTTCAAACAAGCACATATGATCTGGTTGGGCACACTCACTATAAGTCATCTCTTGATATGGTGTCTACATCTTTATCTAGTGGGAGTCCTATAGATTGACATCCAACAACATACCGTTGGCCTGGACATACTTCACCTCCAACATTGATTTGATTTTTGTCACATTCCCCCTCTTCATCACAATCAACATCCCAACATCTTTTCCTCTCACATATGTCATCATTTACCAGTTGTTATATCATACTGGTCTCCTTTCCATATCTTCAACACAATTCAAACACTAACTTCTGTACCAGTGACTCCAATGGCCATTGTGTTGAATGGCATTCTTTTCCTTACTAGTGACCTGCTAAGCTAGGTGACATAAAAAACATCACATCTGATATGCATCAATGACAATGTTGCACATTCATCTCTTATACCGGTTGTCATCCTATACCGGTTGACATCAATGACAACCCAATGCCAACAATTATCTGACCATATTATGTGTTGGTTGTATTGTATGTTTCTTTCCCTTAAATTATCATAGAAAAATTTAAAGCATCCTTACACAAAATTTGATGAATGAGTATGATCATAAATTATGTATAAGTGACACTCTCTTACAACCTTTCTATCCTCCTCTATGCTATCATCTACATGCATGAATGTTATGTGTATAAAAATAGAAACTTGTATAGAATGATAGTACATAGATTGCACTTCATTTTGAGGTTGTAGTGTATAATTTTCAGTAAATTAATGATAGAGACAATGGTACCAAGAGGAAATGTGTCCTTACATAACTTGAATTGCTCATCTAACCGTTGAGCTCTATGTGTACATGTGCATTATGTACTTATAAACTAGTTTCTCTTGAAACATTTTCATAAATTCAGCTACACGTATATCATTTTTCACTAACTTACATCTCTTCAATTCTTTTCCATCTTTAACCACATATGTTATTGTCTTGTATTTTCCAAAAGAATCTAGTTTCTTACCAATTTCATGTGTGCTCTCCAACTGTACGCATCTTGGTAAATGCTGCAAACCACCACATGTAGCACAAGAACCTCTCAAACGCATCATCTTATAGTAAATGCAACTGTCATCTCTTTTACATAGCACACTTGAAATAAATTATCATGGTGACTTAGGACGTGCTTGTATATTACATTCCCGCAAAACATCGTTAGTGTGCAAAGTACAACATATATGACAATAAATATCATAGTACATGGAAAATTCAATATGTATCCTACAACAACACATGGTATGTACATGATTAATATTAACATAAAAAGGTTTTTCCATTTCAAAAAATCTTTGGTTGGGCGAAAACCTTGTGTTGTCATGCCAGAAAAATTTAATTAATTTTATTAGCATATCAACAACAACCTTGTCTTTGCGTGGTAGTATACCCGATAACGCCAAAAGAGAATTATTATTAGGATCCTCTATTTTCCCCTGCATCTCTAATTCTTTATGTAATGTTGTTCTACTTATGTTTAATGACTTACTTGTTTTGTTTATCAAACGGTCTTTTTTCATTTTCTTTCTCCTTATGGTTGATGTAATAACATGTCGAGTAAAATTAGAATATTTAGTATGTTATTTTGAATGAATAGCTTGATATGCATCAAATAGATTTCTCACAACTGTACTTTCACTATTACTTTCGAATGATCTTAGGCCTATAATTTTCATTGTCTCTCCAAAATTTAAATTTTTAATCATTTCAACAATTTATTGGCATCTTGAAGTTTGATATAATTTTTCAAAATGGTTTTTCCATATTCTTTTAACCATTATTCTACAAGTTTGTTCATTTATTTTATTAGGCATTGGCTTAAAAATATTCTCATCAATGTTAGTTACATACTATGGTTTCCTACAAATAATTATAGGAGGTGTTAACATTGATGCATTATGCACATTAAGTACATTCATCGTATCAAATTGAGCTAGGGTATGTTCATCATTTGATTGATTATTCATTGTGGTATCTTCTTCAATTGCATTAGGTTCATTTGGTAAATCAAATGTTGTTGGTGCATCTTCATTGTTTGTTTGAGTATTGATTGTGATTTCTTCTTGAATTGTATTAGGTTCATTTATTACATCTAATTGAGATGTTATGGATGACATACCTCCTAGTCCCATTGTTCTTAGCTCACGTAATTTCTTCATATGATGCCTTTGTCTTTCCTTTTCAGCCTCTCATTATTTTGTTGTTCCTTGCTTGTTTTTTCACATCATAAATAAGAGTTGTCCTAAATAGAATCATTTTGCACATATATGTTACAAAAAATTATATGATCAAATGGCCATAAAAATGACTATTATCATTATTTTTAATAATCAAAACTATTAAACAATCACAATAACATTGACCAAACTAATTAGAACAATAGTTCAATCATTTGAAATCATGCAAAATAAAATTTTCACATACTTTGACATATAAAATTATCACAAAAATCACAATATCAGTTGCAGTGGGGCCCTTCAACAACTTCAAAAACTCTTTTTTTGGCCATTGAGGTCATTGACTAAATAAAAAATAAAAATATGTGCAAGAAACATGTATGGGTTATGTTTAGTTAACCCGTACGCATAATTAGTCCCTAAAAATATCCCAACAAGCCAACATTCATAATTCCAATAACCCGTATGTGTTACTTATAGTAAAGAAAGGGTGAAGGAAAAGAGAGAGAGAGAGAGAGAGAGAGAGAGAGAGAGAGGATACTAGTTTTGCTCTAGGGGGATAATCTGAACTTATTATTGTAAGTAGTATTGGCACTGCTTTTTATATTGTAATAATGGTTCATCTTGCCCCTCATGACACCATATGACCCCTTAGGACACCATACGATCTCTTAGGACACCATACAATGCCTTAGGATATCATATGGTCCTACTTGGGGTCGTATGGTGTGCTAAGAGCCTGGGTGATTTGAACTTACTTTTGTAACCAGTATTGGTACTACTTTTTATATTGTAATAATGGTTCATCTTGCCCCACAAGACACCATATGAGCACTTAGGACACCATATGACCCTTTAGGACACCATATGACCCCTTAAGACATCATATGCTCCTAAGGGGTCATGTGTTGTGCTAAGGGGTCACGTGATGTCGTTGGGGGTCATGTGGGGTCCTAATTGGGCTATGCATGTGTTACAACACCATACGACCCCTTAAGATATCATACATGGTCCTAAGGGGTCATATGGTGTCATTGGGGGTCACGTGGTGTCCTAATGAAGTTGTACATCTGTTAGAACATCATATGACCCCTTACAACATCATACTACCCCTTAACATATCATTTGGTCCTAAGGGGTTATGTTGTGTGCTAAGGGGTTGTATATTGTTGTTAGGGGTCTTTGGGGTCCTAATGGGGCCACACATGTATTAGAACACAATATGACCCCTTAGGACACCACATGACCCCTTAGGAAATCATATGGTCCTAAGGGGTCATGTGGTGTTCTAAGGGGTCATATAGTGTCATTGGGGGTCTTGTGGGGTCCTAGTGGGTCTACACATGTGTTAGAACACCATATGACCCTTTAGGACACCATACGACCCCCGAGGACATCATGTGGTCCTAAGGGGTCATATAGTGTCATTAGGGGTCTCGTGGGGTCCTAGTGGGTCTGCACATGTGTTAGAACACCATATGACCCTTTAGGACACCATATGACCCCTGAGGACATCATATGGTCCTAAGGGGTCATGTGGTTTTCTAATCGGTCATATGGTGTCGATAGGGATCATGTGGAATCCTAATGGTGCCACACATGTGTTACAACACCATATGACCCATTAGGACACCATATGACCCCTTAGGACATCATATGTTCCTAAGGGATCATGTGGTGTGGTAAGGAGTCACATGATGTCGTTAGGGGTCACGTAGCATCCTAATTGGGCCATGCATGTGTTACAACACCATATGACCCCTTATGACACAATATGACTCCTTAGATATCATACATGGCCCTATGGGGTCATATGATGTCATTGGGGGTCATGTGGGGTTCTAATGGGGCACCACATGTGTTAGAACACCATATGACCCCTTAAAACATCATATGGTCTTAAGGGGCCATATATTTTGCAAAGGAGCCTTATATGATGTCATTAGGGGTTATGTGGGGTCCTAAGGGAGAGAGAGAGAGAGAGAGAGAGAGAGAGAGAGAGAGAGGGTAGGATACAATGTACTAAGATATTAAGAGACAATATATGCATATATTTTACATATATATATATATGTAGACATACACATACATATTTTATATATATATACATACATATTATATATACATATTATACATATAAATATATGTATACATACACACACATACAGATATTATATACATACATATGTATTTCTATATATTAGGATGTCTTTATGTTGACATAACATGTATGGATTTTGTAATCTCTAAAATGTGTAAGTGCTTTGTTTCTACAAACCCCATATGCTCTACTAGTTAAACAAAACCTGTACGTGTTTAATGCATTTAGGTTTGTGAATAGGCTTGGATGAAAAGGCTGAGGATTGGAAGTTTTATTTCCCTCCATTTTGCTCCTTTTTCACATGTTTTGTTTTATCAAATTGGTTTCTCGACTTTATCATCATCATGTTTACACCTCATAAACTGGGTATTTCTAAAATTGCGAGCATATTTTCATCCATCTTCTGAGCTTTCTAGCAATATAATTTTTTTTAAATTTGAACAACAATAACATATTAATCTTGAATTTATTTTACTAGCATCTCCATAGTTCTCAAAGACATATGTGTACCATTTTTTTAATAACTTTTAATCTACTTATCCAAATTTAAAAAACTTTATATATTATTGTAGTGCACTTGATTCTTTACACTTTGAAAAAAAAAATTGCAAGTTATTCTTTGCGCATGAATAGGTACTTGATTTTTCAGGATGTACCCACTTCAAAAAATCATAAAAAAAAATACTCAACAAAAATTTATAAAAATACACATCTTGTAGTGCTCACTCTTAACTATCTTTCTACCAAAGGAATTGTCAAAATACTAAATTTAACTATGACTTTTTTGATGTGCACATCAGACACTATGTTATGTTTTTGAAAAAAAAAAGGATTTGTTTTTCATGCGTGAAGGATTTGACCCCCTTAATCTTATCCAATTTTGAAAAAAAATAGTAGTTTAGAAACTAGATTCAGAGTACTACAATCTTTGTTCTTTAAGTATCTTCATATTTTGAGTGGATGACTCTCAAATTTCTCCTCTAAGTTCAGGTTTAGTTGATTTCAGATAAGAAAAAAAAAAAGTGCCCACTTATACCCCCCTTTTTGCACACCATCTTTGTGCACTTACCTGTTTCTTATACCCTGGTGTGCAAAGCTTCACTGTTACATAATAATGATTAGTGATGAATATACATGGCTCTAGGAATAGAGGCACAAAGGTGCATATATCATCAATCAATCATTTCATTCTATCTTATCAGGCCAACTCTCCCTTAAGATTAATTTCTCATCTAACATATCCGTTCATCAATTCTCTCTATAAATATTTTATTCTTAATAACATTTATTCTTCATTGAGTCAAGAGGTAAATAAAAGAGAAAATATTATGATATGTTTCAACAAAAATATTCATTCACACATAGTTGCATTCATTTATCTCATAGTTCATTTAAAATCATTGCTATATCATATAGTTGCATTTATAATTGTTCGTTACAATTAATTGAATTATTCACATTCATTCACTTAGTTCATTTTAGTTACATTATCCTGAAGTTCATATTAGTCACATTATCATGTACCTGCATTCATTACCTTATCGTGTACTGGCATTCATTTTATATTGCATCTCATTATCATATTACCACATCATTAATCCATTGCATTAATTCGCTTACATTCATTTAGTTTCATACATCACATTATCATACATCATTATATCATCATTGCATCAATATAAAGCATAAGTAAAATAGACATAGAATGCATCACATAATCACATAGAATGCATTACACAAACATATTAAAAACATCATAAAAGCATATAGGATCATACATGATAGATATGACACAAACATATAAAATTGTCGCCAAAATTGCATATCATATATATATCTTAAAAATAATAATGTGTCAGAATACAATTACATGAAATGCCTAAAGGCTCAAGTCTCATAAATAACAATGTGTCAATCGACATTGTCTCTATCACTCTGGTGGATCCTTCCTATTGAATCTGACCCCGGGATGTCCTAATGGTGCCCTAGGTGGACCCATAACACCCCCACTACTCACCCTCTACAATATAGATCTACTAGAGCTCAATCAACCCCTATACTCATGGTAACTAGGAGCTCTCTGTCCCTTAGGAACCACATCCTCATAAAGTTGTCTATAATATAATTCCTCTTAAGCAGCATCAAAAATCCTATTAGATTGTGTCCATATATCTGTACTGGGAGAAAAATGTTCATCATAAACATCTCGAACTAACGTGATCGTCAATGTGCATCATCTCACTTAGTACTAGCCTGATCCCTATCAATAGAAACAATATTGTACTCCCTCTCAAATATATCCCTTTCATCTCATCTTTGTTGTCTCTCTCTGGCTAGTGTGGACTCTAAAATATGAATATGTGCTAGATAAGGACCATCAGATCCTCATCATCGCCCACCCCCTCCTGTCCCTGTCCTCCCTCAGCACTTACTACTACGGAAGGAGAATCCTCAATCTCTAGCATGTCAGTATCCTATGAGATCTCATCACCCTCATCCCCATTGTTGGATGATCCTAAAGATGAATCATCATCATCATCATCATCATCGCTACTCTACTTAGTGTTACCATCGATGTCTACCTCCTCTCCCTCATCTTCCCCCTCCTCCTCTCCTCCTACAACAGTAATGGCCATAGTTGCTCTCCTCCCACCATATCCTCCTCTACCATCCCCTCCTCCCTATAATCTCTTGTCTGAATCTGTTGAGGCAAGATGAACACAATTGGATCAGTCAATGGAGTAGGCCATTGTCTAGCTCACCAAGAATCATATTGTGGAGTAGTCCCTAGATCAGCTACCCCAACTCCCCAACCCCACTGAATTGTACGAAGTGAATCAAACTTAGTAACAACAACATGAGGGTGTATGCAAGCCCCCCAATCATCTACCTCCCAAGAAACTCAAGAAAAGTAGGTATTCATGTCAGGAATACCCCGCACCTCCCTAAATTGTATGAGGACCCGCCCTGGGAGATGCATATCAATAATCCCCTGAGTATCAATGACGCGACCAATAAGAAGCACACATGTAGACCAATTAGCACTAATGTGAATCAATACAATCAATTTTGAATCAATTGACACAAATGTGAACTAGCTATACAATTGTACATTATTAAAAACAAATGCAAACTATTTAAAGAAAATGCCCAAAAATCAAACTACGAATACGAATTAATTAAAAAAATTTGCTCTGATAAAATTTTGATAAATTGGACAAAATAGGTAAAAAGGGCAAAAATTTAGAATACATACCATGCCTCTAGTGCCAGGTTGTCTCTGGTATGAATGCACTCGATCTGACATCTATTTTCATGCTCTATAGCCAACCATGTTGCTCGAAAATACACAAGAAAGTTTGAAAACTACAAATAACTCAAAAAAATGCAAATGAGAAAATGAAGGGGTAAATTTTCTATTTGTAGCTAAAAATTAGGGTTTTTCTCCCTCGGACGGTCGTGGTCCCCCTAAAATTCAACACAATTGTAGGTTAGTCAATAGACTCAAAATTGTGTGAAACTTGACACGATTTCTTACTAGCATGGTATCGTTAAAATAGTCTTCATTTCATAATTTTTTGACCACTTTTCTGAGGGGGCATATTTGCAACCTAAGTGTCACTGGGGCATACTGGGGCAGATTTTTTATATTTTCTTTGAAACAGTGTTGTTTCGACATTGTATTAAAGAGGGGAAAATGTGGACACCTAAAAATGTCTCATTAATCACACACTAATTATTCGTCTTATTTTTAGGCCAGGGAACTAAAGTCCATGTGTTGTTCTTTTTAATCTGATCTAATTCCTCTTCCATGGCTTTCATCCAACATTCATCTTTACAAGCTTCAATGATCGATGTCGGTTCAACTTGAGAAAAAAAACATACTTATCAGTTGCCAACCTTCTTCTTGTCATTACTCCTTCATTCTTGTCTTGAATGGTGTAATCCTATGAATGATTTAACCTTATATACTGAGGAGTCTTCTCACATTTTGTCTCTCTTCTTTGATCTCCAGTCACTATTGAATTTTTTGATATTGTTGGAGTAACTGGTTCAACATTCTATTTCGGGTACTACCAGTTTAGTTATGATTATTTCCACTTTTGGTTCTCTCACATAAGTTCTGATTGACTTTTTTATAGCTCATCCACCTTGACATTAGCACTCTCCACAATTCTCTACAATCTCTTGTTATAACATCTATATGCTTTTCTTTTATTCGAATAACCAAAAAATATCCCTTCATCACATCTAGGATCAAACATTCCAATGGAATCATCTCTTGATATAACATTTACTACCAAAGATTCTGAAATACTTAATTGAAGGTGTATGACCAAACCATAACTCATAAGGTGTCTTACCAGTGTCTCCTTTGATATGAACTCTATTGAATGTGTATACCGCCATGCTCACACCTTCTCTCCAATAGATATGAGGCAGATTAGCTTCCATCTTCATAGTTCTAGCCACATCCAAGATAGTTATGTTCTTTCATTCCACAACACCGTTCTGCTAAGGTGTCTGGGGGGCAAACAACTGTCTCCTTATCCCATTCTTTTCACAATAACTATTAAATTCACTGGATGTAAATTCACCACCCTGATCTGACCTTAAGAATTTAATCTTCATTCCTGTGTTTGTCTCAACTTTAGATTTAAAGATCTTAAACTTTTCAAAATCTTCATATTTTTCCTTCAAAAAATTAACCCACATCATTCTAAAATAGTCATCAATGATCAGCTTAAAATATCTATTACCATCAAAACTCTTTATTCTAGCAAGACCACATAAATCAATATGAATAAGATCAAGAACATCATTCGAATTATCTTGAATACTCTTGAAAGAAGTTCTGAGCTACTTTCCCAATTGACATTCCTTACATACCAGATTATAGGGCTTCACGATATTAGGTATATCTCTAATAGCCTTAGTTGAACTGATCTTTACAATGCAATCAAAATTCACATGACACAACCTCTTATGCCATAACCAACTCTCATCGATTTGTGCAATCAAACATGTTTTCTCATCAGAGTTCAAATGAAAGATGTTACCTTTAGTCTATGTATCGGGTGCAATCTCCAATCTAGATCTGTTAATGATTTTGCATTTTCCATCCTTGAAGTGTAATTGAAATCCCTTATCCACCAACTATCCTACACTCAAAATATTATGACTTAAACCTTCAACATAATAAACATTATCAGTATTATGCTTACCATCTAATGATATAGCTCATCTTCCTCTGATCATGCATGCTTTGTCATCTCCAAATCTAACCAATCCACCATCAAACTCTTGCAAAGATAAAAGCTTCCTTTTATCTCTAGTAATATGATGTGAACAACCACTGTCTATCACCCATTCATCCTTGTCTTCAATTTTAGCAGCAAGGGTCGTTTCCTCATTTTGAATAACAGGTACCGAAGCATCTTCCTTAATAGCCAAAAATACCCATTCCTTACCACTATAGGATCCACTACCCGAATATTGTGTCGGTAACATGATTTGTCTTTGTTTCTCCTATACTTATGCTTGTTCTAATAATCATGGTTAGGCCTAAAAGATCTTCTTTCTCTTCAAATCTTGAATTCCTCTCAGGACATCTAGATGCAAAATGACCTATCTTATTACATGCAAAACATTTAAAAGGTGATTTTCCTTCATACTTACTTCCAACGGGACCTTTAGGTACTCTTCTAGCAAATAGGGCTTCCAGTTTCTCAAACTCTACATCTTCTTTCTTCATTTCATCTAGTTCCTTCGCATGTAAAGCTTTCTAATCATTCTTGCCAGTTGATGATGTAAGTGCATGAAAAAAAGATTCAATCTTTGCATCTCCTTGAGGACAAAATTCTTCAAGCTCAAAAGCAAACAATTTTCCAACCAAAGTATCACAGTTAACAAAAGTGTTAGCCATTGTTCTCATCTCATAAATTGCAATAGCCTTCATCTTGTAATCCGGTGGCAAATCTCCCAAAACTTTAGAAACAATCCCATCTTCACTAAGAGATCCACCACAACACTAAATTCCCATAACAATTTCATTAACTCTTTCCATGAAATTAGTAATCCTTTCATCTTCTTCCATCTTTAGGTTCAAATACCTTACCTTGTAACCATCAAGTTAAGCAATTTTAACAGTAGAGTCACCTTCATTCAAAGCTTCCAACTTATCCCATATAGCCTTCGCATTAGATTGGTCAATTAATCCCATAATTTGTTGATCAGATAGAGCACTCAGGAGTGCTTCTCTAGCTCTACAATCACTTTCAATGTCCTTATCCAGGCTTGTTGGAGGACGATTGCTAGATTTTGAATTATGAGGAGTATATCCTTTCTTCGTGATCTCCCAAATTTCTTTCCCAGTACATCTCAAATGAGTCTCCATCTGAATATTTCACCCTATAATTTGTCAAATCAAGCTTCGGGGTTTCTCTCTAGAAAATAGATGCAATTGAATTATTAGTTTCCATAGGATCTTCCTCAAGAGGTTAAGCTTTTGCAAAAGAGGACCAAGCTA